>NC_056749.1:401352844-401480344 GCF_019279795.1 Protopterus annectens
TGTGCTGTTTATCCTAACAAGACTTAGGCCGTGCTTAAATTTAAAAAAAAAGAGTAAAGCCCATCACTCTTGTGTGACCCCAGCCCCTATTACAACACAGAAACAGCTTAAACACCTCCCATATGGCTCCAAAACATGAATTAACTTATGTATCTGCCTTATGAACTAACTACTTACCTTAAGCTGAAGCCCATATACCTGGACCTGCTAATCATCTTGGATACTACTTGCAAGCACAAACTACAAGTACAAACTGTCTTGCTAAAGAGGCTGATCCTACCCTTGCCTACAACTTATAGACAGACCTCTCCCCAACCACCATATCTTCAAACAATCTGCCCCATTACTAGCACCTATAACATACTTACACCTAATCCTACTCTTCCCAGCCCCCTCCCTCATTCCTAACTAAAATACAAGGGCCAAGAAACAAATGCGTCTGCAATGTAAACATAATTTTTTTTAAACCTAGCTTTACAAGGTTTTAAGAATATGACAGCAAAAGCAAAGGGTGATCGAGATATATTTTAGAGAACCGGGACATTCCGTGAGTTTTCCCTATAACAGTTTAACAAAAATCCCAGTCAAAATAATATTCATAATTGGATTTTCTGGCCTTATTCAACAAACACTTCAAATCTCAACACGGTAAGAAGATGAAAACACCTAATATTTTCCCAAGATAGTCCATAAGATTAATTTAATGATAGCTGGATTATTTGTAGTCAACCTTATATCATTTCTTGGCTTAACTTGATGTTGCACCATATTTATAGACCACTCATTCACTGATGGCATGTCCAGATGCAGACTTAGCATTGCATGAGTGGGCCCAGGATAGGTTCACTATCTCCTGCTTAAAGGAGGAGCAACCAGATAAAAGCAGGCAATATAACAACAGCAAACATGGACTACTCATAGTGGTAACTAAGGATTCTTCTTCCACAAGGACAAATGAGTTTTGTAGCATGAAGTATGACCCAATTCCATTCAGATAACGTCATTGCTTGATTTTGTTCCTAGGTTCATGTTTGTATACTAGGCTAATGACCACAGGGGCGTTTTTAAGCCTAGGCATGCATCTCAAATTTTAATCAGATGTCAGATTCAAACCCTGTATTTTGTATCTGTAAGGCAATGACCTTATGTTAATCCTCCCCCCATAAACATTCACATATCCTGAAAGCCTAAAGATGAATCAGTTTGTGTGTAAAATGTCTAGAATGAGTAATATCATTATATTGACTGTACATAAGAAAGGATAGTGATCTTGCCACTTTAGGTTTGCTGAGGATGTATGTTCAACAATCCTTAAACTAGGGAATTCCTACACAGCCAGGAGTTACACAGTCTTTTCTTCCTGGCACCAGCAACTCCAAGTCAGGATTCCATGAAGAGTTACTTCTGTCAGTAGCTACCATAAATGCTGGTCACCTTTAGATCATTTTAACATTTAATTGTTGCAGTCAACTGAAGTTTCAGATAAGACAGATATCAATGAATTTAGTACATAAAATACATTTGTATTATACTATCATGAATAAACAGAAACTAAACTGTAAAGAGCTAAAATAAATATTGTGAATTGTGACTTGAATTCCACAAAATCACAAGAGCAAGAAAATAACAATAAAACATTAAAGTATCTAAAATTTTCTAGTTCCAAATAAAATAAAATATAAGTTGCAGTTTTGTTTATCTAGAGTAATAATTTAAAAGTAAACACAGCACACAGGATTTGCATTTGAAGAATAATGTAACAGTAGTATTTGATTTATTTATTTTTTTTTCATTATCAAGAGCTACAAAAGAGTACTGTCTTGCACAAGAAGTGAATATCGTCAGCAGGTAGTTAATTCATTCTGCATTTTCTGGTCATCCCAGGTCAAGACTGCATACATTCACATAAGGAATGTCATGTCTAACAACGTTTACAGAATTATTTTACTGGATCATTAGAATTATTAGATATTGCAGTGTTTGTTGATGTGACTTGTGAGGATGTGGCAAACATTTTAACATAGTCCCACAGAAAAAATGAATCTACAAGTTAAATAAAACTTGCATTAGGTTCTAGGGTAATGTCCAGACTAAAAACATGGTTTTACAGCTGTACAAGGGGTCAACAACAGATGAAATCCTCAGTGAAGGTACCCCTCATTTTTGGGTTCACTCTTCTTATCAGTGATACTGCATACAAGCTGGGGAGGGGCATGTCTGTAACAAGAATATAGAAATGTCTGCAAGACAGGTCAATGGCAGACATATGGGTGGTGGGCCATGATGAGGTTCACAAGATCAGGGGGAATAATGTATGGAAACTTAGGATTAAGGCAATAAGTGAAATATAAGTGCAACATAATATGAATATGAACCTGAAACCTTAGGGTAATTAGTGATTAATGACTGAATTGCTTAAAGCTTATAAAATTTTAATGGACCTAAGTGTAATTAATGCAGATTATTTGAAAGGATTGTGAAAAGGAAGTTAGGAAACTTGAAGGACTCAGTGATGCACAGTAAATTGTATCACCTGTATAAAGTGGGAAGTTATCCATACTGTTTCCTGAAAAGGCACAAAGATAGTAAATACTTTGCTGGAGAGGGCCACTGATGAGATTCTAATGCAAATAAATATACATATACCAGAAAGAAGGCAGTGGAAGAAGGACACATCATAAACAATCACACAACTAAGGGTACTCCACAGCTGTCGGGAGGAAACCATATTTCACTGGGAGGGTATGGGGGGCATAGCCCCAACATAGTTTGGGTATATATTGTCTTCTGGAAAGAGTTATTCATTCAACTTGTAAGCATCCATATCTATGGTTTTTAATGTTTAAAATAGGTGGGGGGCTGTGCCCCCCACAACCCCCTTACTATATATACTAACTCCAGGATCACACTACAGTGGGGAACAGGGCATATACCTTTCTACAAAATGAGTTTCAGTCAAATGAGTTTTCATTGAAGTGAGCTTTCAGGGAATTGTGCTCAGGCAGCTGAGTTTCAGTGAAATGAGTTTTCAATGAAATTAAGTAGATCTATAATATATATATATATATATATATATATATATATATACAAATGCATTAGTACAGATAACTTCACATACACACACACACAGACATGTATAACTCACACAGATAAACATACACACACACACACACACACACACACACACACACACACATGCTCTAGCAAGCTTAAAGATATGCTCACGAGAAGTAAAATTACAATATTTTTATACTTAACAGACCATATCACACCTGAAAAAACACTATTTAAATCTTATATTAGCAAGTATGTGTGTGAAAAAATGAAGAATGATTAAGAAATATGATAAACCCAGAGGACAGTATAATGAGAAATAAAGATAAATAAATAAGCAAATATCTCCTAATTCTTATAGATTTAATTGAATAACGTGTTCAAATAAGTAGATTCAGTACAATATGACCTTCTGGTTCATGTCTGTAAGTCTGAAACTGGCAGAAATCCAACGTAATGGATATTAAAAACAGACTGAGGTCTGAGTCACTAGAATAATTTATTCATGGCTGGTTGAGTTAATGGAAAGCAACTTTGTAGGATATCAAATACAGTGGGAGTATTATGCTCATTTGCAGGGTACATGATTGAGTTCAAGACTGCTGCCTATCACTAGAAGCAAAAAGCATAATGGAATTCTGAATGGAAATACTATGAAATGTAATAAAAAATGCAGGACAAGCACTTAAAACGAAGTGATCATCCACTAAATTCAGGTCTATATTGAAACATCGACTGGTGAAAACAGTGAATGATGTTTCATCAGCACATTTTCAGTGAAAGCTGAAAATGTCGAAACCACAGAAAAGCGATTTCTTTCCTATGGAAAGAAATCACTGATCCAACCAAAAAAAAAAAACATTAAACACTTCCAAAGACATACACACATACCCTAACCTTAATTGTATCCCCCCCAAAAACCAGTAAACAACTAAACACACATATGCCCATAAGCCAACCATACATCTAACGGAAAAAAACCCAGTAAACATTTTAAAACATATGCACTTACCTTAACCCGCACCCTAAGCCTAAGGTCAGTAACTCTTGCACATTTACATAAACAGTTCCAAACACATACACACTTACCTTAACCCTAATTCTACCCCCCCAAAACAAAAGTAAACAGCTGAAAACACATGCACATGTGACTCAACCATACATCTAACGCAAAATAAAAAACAGTAAACACTTTCATACATATGCACTTAGCTTAACCCGCACCCTAACCCTAAGGTCAGTAACTGTTGCACATTCACGCTTGGGAGCTATACTGGACAATGGACCACACTACATTGCAGAACATGGCAAAGCAATGAAGCAGTCAAGCGACTTCTTTCCCAGGGAAAGAATTTGCTGAAGAGCCGCTTCACTGTTTTGCCTGTTCGCTCTATATGTGTTGACGAAAACGCATTTGACAAAATGCATTTTCGTCATTCTAATAGGAACCCCTAGATTCCTTTTCTTTCAATAAGTTCTAATCTTCTCACCATCTTCAACACACACAGATGAAGACAAATTCAGAGGCAGTTATATGTTATAGGTGTGGAATGACACACTGCAGTATAGAATTTCATTCTTTATCCTGTAGTATCCAAGGAAACTAGCTTAGTAATGTAGTGAGAATACGTTTCTCATGCTGGATGGCTATTTATCTATTTATTAACTTTGTTAACTGGGTTACTTGACTGAAACAAGAACCCTTATTAACCATGAACTGAGCCAAAAAAATAGCTGCAGAAACTTAAGAAAGTAAAAATACATTGTTTTACATTAAACAGAACTCTAACTCAGCATTATGCAAATATTCAGCATATATATATATATATATATATATATATATATATATATATATGTGTGTGTGTGTGTGTGTGTGTGTGTGTATATATATATATATATATATATATATATATATATATATATATATATATATATGTATATATGTATACATGTATGTGTATATATATATATATATATATATATATATATGGATCTGTACTGATCCCCAAATGAAATTTTCACAGGATCACTCACTAATGGCCGGGCATACTTACGTAAAAGTGCTTTTCACTGAAGAAGCACTTTCACGTAAGTATGCCTGTTGAGGATGTCGTACTACGGTGCGGATAAGGGAAAATTCCCTTTTCCCCACTGTAGTGTGATCTCGGCATGAGAATATTAAAGTAGAGGGGGTGTGGGGTGCATGGGGGGCTTGTCTCCCCCACAAAAACATTAACTTAATGTTTTTTTTTTGTTTAACACACTTTAGCGAAAGCGCTTTTTCGGTGAAAGCACTTTCGCTAAAGTATGTTCGGGATAGTGGATTCGGATGGTTGAACTTTCGTTCAACAGTCTTAGATCCATATATAAATATCCATAAATTGACATCATTTACTATAAAGCCCATTGTCTTGGGTGACTTCAACTACCCCTCCATTTATTGGAGAACTCATAATATGATACATATGTATTCACAAAAATGCCTGGACATCCTTGATGTGAACTCCTTAGATCAATTTGTCCAAACTAACTAAGTTGAAGACCCAGATTTCATCATAACTGTTCTATTTTGAGAGATCACTCCAAGGCAAAGCTACTGATGATTTGCACTTCAGTCAGACTCCTCAACCTGATAACCCCATATCACATTTGACCTTATTCATGTATAAGTTCTATATCCACATCCAACCTTACATTGAAGTCTCAGCCTCTTTAAGGTCTAAATACATTGTCAAACTTAAGAACAAACCTATTTTGTGGAATCCAGCAGTAACAAACTATATAATAAGAGGAAAAATATCATACCTGTAAAAACAAACTTAACACTCCATCAGCTAGAGAAGAACTCAAAAAGATGAATAAATACCTTAGAAACAAAATGAAGTCCTCCAAAAGTAAGTACAAACTAAAAATTGCCATCCACACTAATGATAACCACAAGGCTTTCTTTAGCTAAGTCAGGAACAGCAGAAGTAAAACACAATAATCCTCTGAGTTAATACAAAATAACACCAAGTACTTATTCCCAGAGGACATAACTAAAATATTAGTGAACAAATTCAGCACAAAGTTTACTCCCCTATCTCTACCCAGTTATTTACAGTATGTTAGTATATTTATGTCAGCCACCTGATCAACTTTGAGCAAGTCCTGAGTGCTTTCACAAAGGTTAAGAATACTAGCTCCATGGCCCCAGATATTGTACCAGACTATCTTCTTGTCAGCACCAAACATTGTCTGACATTCATTCTTATGCCTAGTCAATCTTAGCCTCTCCACTGACTTCATGCCACAGGTATGGTGACTGGTGTAGTCATCGCACTCCACAAAGGGGGGTTAACTATTTATCTATGAAACTATAGACCTATAAGCCTCACCAGCCTTCTCTATAAGACAATGGAATGCTACATTATGGAACTCATTAACAAAGACATAGGCAGTTGCCAAACCCAGGAGCCAAACTAGTTTGGGTTTTGTAAAGGCAAATCTGCCTCCTAAACATGGTGAACATTTTTGAACAAGTTCATTGAGACACTGGAGTGGACTCGCAAATCTGTTCAGACTGTGTACCTGGATATAGCCAAAGTCTTTAGCACCATTCTACATTTTATTATGATTGATAAGATAAGTAAACTGAAAGCAATTGGATTGGATTGCAGACTTACTCACCAACCAAATACTGTCCTTTAGTGTTGGTGATACACCCTCAACCAAAAGAGTATTTACCAACACTGTATGCCAATGACCTTCACTGAGGCCATTCCTCTTTTGGATCAACTTCCCTGACATTGTGACTGATGCCAAGGGCCTGTCGATAATGAGGTTTGCTGATAAATGCAAATTGGGATCTGTTATAAAGAAGTAAACTTGCCACCAAATGTCCACAAGTGTTTAACACCTTACACTTTACCTTATGAAAAAAAAACATTTCCATAACAGTGCCAGTAATTAAGACAGTTGGACAGAAAATACACAAATGCAGTGCACTAAAACTGTTCATTAATGTAATTATACCTCTAACCCTAAAAAACAAACACCCACACAAACCCTCAAACTATCCCATTACCTAATCCTAACTGCAGCAGGCACAGACACATTCTTAAACCTCATACACACCCTCTTTACCTTTTTCAGCAAAATGAACATTCTGCTAAACAGACATTCAATATGTTTATGGGATCTCTAGGTAATAAACAGACATTCAATATGTATATAGGATCTCCAGGTAATAGTAGAAGCACTGGAGTCCCAGGCAGTCAAGGAATACTGTCTCAAAACCAGTCATGCTACAACTCAAGTAGAAGTTAAGGTACACAGCTGCCACCCCTTATAAAACACATTAGCCCACTTCAACCAAGAGAAGTGTGTCTACTATGGGGTGGGATTGGAATAAGGGTGAAAGTTTAGACTAGGCTGTGATCAAGAAGCGTTTTTAGGTTTATGGAGTGGTCAACTTCCAGCTAACATCTGTCTATCTCTCTATCTTTATATCTATCTGTGTTTTCATGTATAGGTTAGCAGGAGGTAAAACTTTTTGTCTTATGAAAGATTATGTAGAAATTTTGTATCAGTAATCCCTGGTGGTCCTGCAGAGTGGTGCTAGCAGCAGAAAGACGAAAAAGAGTGACTGCTACCTGACTAAGTATTTCTTTGCTACCTTTACATTAGCAACTGCATTTTCCTGCCAAAAAGTGAGTTTGTAACTGCTGTAATACCTAAATAAGCTTGTTAATGCATTTTTGCTGCACTTTAAAGTCATTGTTTGTTGTTTGATTTAACTGTTAAGGCTGCCCACACAAGTGTGCTAGCCTGTGCAAAGCATTTACTGTGTTTTTCTGCCTCTGTTGCTGTCCTAAAAAAAAGAAAAAAAAATATCCTTGTTTTCCCGCCTTTACTGTGCTAGAATAGTCCTGAATTCAGGTTTTGCTGTATTCCGTACTTCAGTACAAGTTCCTGTGTTGCCCATATCCTTACTTGGATAGGAGGAAGCTTCTCTGTTCACCAGTGAGAGTGGGGAGCTTTGAGCAGCCTATCTGTCCCTGGAAGAGTGGTCTCAGCCCAGTAACTAGTTGTTTATTGGCCATTTTAGGCTATTTCCTAACTCTTTCAAGTCCCCTGCTTTAAAACCCACTTTGGCACGGTTTTTGCGCTTGTTCCGACTCAGCCAAGCTCCTTGTGGTCCTGCAGAGTGGTGCTAGCAGCAGAGAGACGAAAAAGAGTGACTGCTACCTGATTAAGTATTTCTTTGCTATCTTTACATTAGCAACTGCATTTTCTCGCCAAAAAGTGAGTTTGTAACTGCTGTAATACCTAAATAAGCTTGTTATTGCATTTTTGCTTACCTGCACTTTAAAGTCTTTGTTTGTTGTTTGATTTAACTGTTAAGGCTGCCCACTCAAGTGTGCTAGCCTGTGCAAAGCATTTACTGTGTTTTTCTGCCTCTGTTACTGTCCTAAAAAAAGAAAAATAAATATCCTTGTTTTCCCGCCTTTACTGTGCTAGAATAGTCCTGAATTCAGGTTTTGCTGTATTCCGGACTTCAGTACAAGTTCTTGTGTTGCCCATATCCTTACTTGGATAGGAGGAAGCTTCTCTGTTTACCAGTGAGAATGGGGAGCTTTGAGCAGCCTATCTGTCCCTGGAGGAGTGGTCTCAGCCCAGTAACTAGTTGTTTATTGGCCGTTTTGGGCTATTTCCTAGCTCTTTCAAGTCCCCTGCTTTAAAACCTGTTTGGCGCGGTTTTTGCACTTGTTCCAGCTCAGCCAAGCTCCTCGTGGTCCTGCAGAGTGGTGCTAGCAGCAGAGAGATGAAAAAGAGTGACTGCTGCCTGACTGTTTCTTTGCTACCTTTACATTAGCGACTGCATTTTCTCGCCAAAAAGTGAGTTTGTAATTGCTGTAATACCTAAATAAGCTTGTTATTGCATTTTTGCTTACCTGCACTTTAAAGTCATTGTTTGTTGTTTGATTTAACTGTTAAGGCTGCCCACTCAAGTGCGCTATCCTGTGCAAAGCATTTACTGTGTTTTTCTGCCTCTGTTACTATCCTAAAAAAAAGAAAAAAAAACAAAAAAAATATATCCTTGTTTTCCCACCTTTACTGTGCTAGAATAGTCCTGAATTCAGGTTTTGCTGTATTCCAGACTTCAGTACAAGTTCCTGTGTTGCCCATATCCTTACTTGGATAGGAGGAAGCTTCTCTGTTCACCAGTGAGAGTGGGGAGCTATGAGCAGCCTATCTGTCCCTGGAGCAGTGGTCTCAGCCCAGTAACTAGGTGTTTATTGGCTGTTTTGGGCTATTTCCTAGCTCTTTCAAGTCCCCTGCTTCAAAACCTGCTTTGGCACTGTTTTGCACAATTTTGCGCATAGCACAGCATTGGGCAGTGCCGTTTAAACGGGTGCAAACTATTTTCTGCTCTACAAAGTCTGCTCTTCACTTTTTCCCTTAGAACAGCTCTAAATCTCAAAATAAGCACTCTATTTTCATTCTAAAACCATGCACTTGCTCATATAAGTAATCTTACAGGTAAACACAAATAAACTTATACACTACACTCTCCTATATGCCTTGTAAGTACTTGCTCCCTAGTGGTCCCTTCTGATCAGTCAATAAGTAGTTCCCTATACTTTTCAGGCATGTCCAAAGGCCAGTTTCAGGTTTACTCCCCAGTCCAGCTGGTGAGTCTGGGAATCTTGAGGCAATGTTTCAACTGCCTTATGTACACAGACCACCCTTTCCTCCTCCCAACAAACTCAAATATATGTGAGAGATGCAACTATATAGCCAGACTGGAGGCTGAGCTCTCTCAACCCAGTACCAGCACAGCTGGTCAGGAAGAAAAGGTAACCACACACTCCACAAATCCAGTCTCACATAGACCCACCGCGTCAGCAAACCATACACATAAATACACAAAAACATACTCGGAGGCTCTAAACAAAAATCTGCCTAAGCAGCAGAGACCTCCAAAGCAGACATCCAAGCAACCACCACCATGCAACAATACCCACGTAACACATAGTTCACAAAGTCAGTGTGCCACACAGTCACAGCCCTTAAGGCTTAACAACACACCAAATACACTTGTAATAGGTAACTCTATTGTCAGACACACTGACATCCCACTAACTAGACTGAACAAGGAGAAGGCCACTGTAAGCTGCCTGTCAGGTGCCAGGATCTGCCACATAACACATGCATTCAGGACACTCGAAAGCAAGTACAAATATGACTCAGTCATTGTCCATGCTGGTGTGAATGACCTGAGACGTACCTCCCTGGACTACATGAAAAGAGACATAATGGAGCTCTCTGATCATGTAGCCCAGGCCGGTATGACCCTGACCTTGAGTAGCATCTTGCCCTCACCAAGAATGATGCCACAGTATAAAGACAAAATGATCAATTTTAACAATTGGCTAAAGTATTGGTGTCATTCAAAGGGGATCCAGTGTCTGTCAGCCTGGGATGACATGCTTGACAAGCCACGCTGCTTTTCTAGGGACGGCTTGCACCTGTCACCCCTGGGTTTTCGAATACTGGCAAAGGCTCTTGCCTCCCCCATAGTGCCTTTTTTAGGCAAGGCTCAAAAGACAAACCCACCTCCATAGACAAAACAAAGAAAAAAAAACTAAGGGTAATGCTGCTCAATGCCAGAAGTCTAAACCTCAAGATGCACGCACTCGAGGCTCTCCTCAGTATGGAGAATATCGATATTTGTACAGTAACAGAAACCTGGTTCAAGGCTCCCAAAAGCACCCCAGCACTACCAGGTTATACTTCATACCATGCTTTTAGGCCACAAAACTCGGACCGAACCACAAAAGGAGGGGGTGTATCCATATTCATCAAAGATACCCACACATCCAGGTTAGTGGCACTGCACGAAGCATCGGAGACCATCCATGTGCAACTAACAGTGGGCAAAACTGCCTTTCAGTTTGTAGCCTGCTACAGACCACCCTCCCAAACACAGGAACCCCACTCGGCTTTCCTGAGAACACTAGAAAATATGAAGGTCTCTCCAAATACCATTATATTGGGTGACTTCAACTACCCAAACATTGATTGGGAAAACTACTCAAGCCCAAACACCCTCGCCCAATGGTTCCTAAAATTTATAAACTCAAATGCTATGGAACAACTGGTCACCACTCCCACAAGAGGAGAAAACATATTGGACCTGGTCATCACCAACATGGGGTCTCTATGTTCCACATCAGAGGTATACCACTCATTGGTAAGATCAGACCATAAATTAATCTCACTGGACATCCATATTCCGTCCCTACCCCCAGCCAAGGAAACCACGGTGAAGAATTTCTCAAAAGCAAACTTCACACTCCTCAAAACCAAGGTGGAATCCTTCAAAGGCCCCGGGCCAGTGAAAACTATGGCCCAAAACACAGAATCCTTTACAAAAGCATTCTATGGACACTTACAGGAATGCATGGAGCATGCTATCCCTAATAAAACCAAGACTCACTCCTCCAAAGGTAGGAGACCTGTCTGATGGACCCCAGCCATAAATAAGCTATACAACAGAAGGAGGAAGCTACTACACGATAGAGCAAAATCCCAAAAAGGGAAGGCATCTCTGATCAGTACTAGCAAGAGACTAAGATCCTCATAAAATCATCTAAGGCTAGCTTCGAAAGAAAAATTGCACAAGACACTAAAGATAATCACAAGGCCTTCTTCAGTTATGTCAAGAACCTGAGAGACAGCTCTCAGATATGCTCTGAGTTAGTGCATAATGACAAAAAATACACTGAACCCACAGACATTGCCAACATCTTGGCAGAAAGGTTCACTGCAAATTTCTCCCACCCTTCCCCTCCAAAAGAGCAAATGTCTATCCTAGCAGAATGTAACCTCCTTGTGATCACAGATGCACAAGTGAGAGCTGCTCTCTCCAAATCAAAAAACACAGCATCAATGTGACCAGACGGTGTCCCGGGCTGCGTCTTACAGGAGCTCAAAGAAGAACTAAACCCTCACATAAAGACACTGTTCAATCTCAGCCTTACTACAGGATATGTACCCAAGAAATGGCGTACAGCAACAGTGGTCCCACTCCACAAAGGTGGTGCCACACCGGACCCCGGAAACTATCGCCCTATAAGCCTGACCAGCCTGGTCTGCAAGGCCATGGAGCATATCATCATGGAAATCATAAATAAAGACATCGGGAACCTCCAGACACTGGATCCTACCCAATTCGGCTTTGTTAAGGGCAGATCTTGCCTCTTGAACCTGGTCGACTTCTTTGAAACTGTTACCAAAGCCATAGATGAAGGGAAGGTAGTCCACAGTGGCTACCTGGACCTTGCAAAAGCCTTTGATACAATACCCCACTAAGGCATCATAAATAAGTTCATCAGCTTAAATATCAACCCCTATGTCACAAGATGGATTGCAAACTGGCTCAGGGATAGAACCCACATGGTCAGAATTGCAGGGGCCATGTCAGACTCTAAACCAGTTACAAGTGGCATCCCACAAGGCTCAGTCCTGGGACCTCTCTTGTTCGGTATATATTTCTCTGAGGTACAGGCTAACACGGGTGGACTATGGCTGACAAAGTTCGCAGATGACTGCAAACTGGGTACTATAATAGATCCTCCGGCTGACACGAGCATCCTCCAGAAGGGTCTCACAGAGATGGATAACTGGTGCCAGAGCCATGGCCTAAAGCTAAATGCCAAAAAGTGCATTGTCATCCCCTTTGGGAAAAACAAAGTGCCCACAAATTACCACATAGATGGTAACACATTAAGTACGGAAGAAGTAATTAGGGACTTGGGGACCCAAGTAGATAGTAATCTCTCCTTTGACAATCACGTTGCCAAAGTGGTTAGAAAGACCTTCTATGTAGCCCATCTTATCATGAAAGGGTTCATATCTAGATTGAGAGAGGTCATTGGGCCCCTCTACTCATCACTTATCTGGCCCATAATTGAATACAATGCCCCATTTGGGATATACCTTACCTGACACCTGCAGCAACTGGAAAGACCCCAAAAGTACTTTACCAAGAGGATCAAGGGACTCAAACAGATGCCCTATGCAGTTCGGCTAAAGAAACTCCAGCTCTACTCAGTTGTGTACCGCCTACTCAGAGGTGATCTGTGTCTGATGTATAAAGCCATGTCCAACCCAGAATTAATGGACATGCTCCACCTCAGGAAATCCAAATCCCTTAGAGCTACACGCTCCAGGGACTTGAACCTCAGCACAGAATAAATAGGACATGCTGGAGAGACAGATTCATATCCCAGAGGCTCCCCTCATTTTGGAACAGGATCCCAGTTCATGTTAGGCAGAGACCCTCACTAACCCTGTTCAAGAGAAATCTCGACGAGTGGATGGGAGATCATAAGTTCACCCCTGGGATCTCTTCTGTGTCCTTGCTAGACAGAGGGACAGTAAACTAACCTTAAAGGGATATCTCCTGTGACCTACTATACAGAGGCACAGTTAACTAATCCAAAAGGGTGGCGAAAGCCAAACACACTCTGGCTAGGCTTATAAATGCCCTAGGGCAGATAGCCTAGTATGAACCTATGAACCTATGAAGTAATAAAACAGATGATGCCAGATAGACAGCACCAAAACTCCCAGAAATTTATTGTTGTTGGCGCTTTCGTTCATCCAAAATACTTAATGAACTTCATCAGACATTTTCCCAAATTTTTCACACTATATTACCCTACCAATTATGCAATTGAGAATACAATTATTTAAAATAAATATTCTCTTAAAATCCCAGTGCAGCTTTTATAAAAAATAGTAATAAGTGCAAAACAACTTCCACCTTATATAAAATACAAGGACAAACACAATAGAATGATTTAAATAATGAGAAAAATGCCTAAATGTAAGGATATAAAAACTGTCTTAAACTTATAAAGTAAAATCCAGGCTAAGAAATGAAAGATGCAGGAAAAACATATTCCCTTTTTATGTTATCTTTCCAAAGATTTTAGCTTCAAGATACATTTGATGGAACAATATTTGTTAAGACCAGATGGAGCAATACATTAGTCCTAAGCTCCCATAGCAATTCACATTCTTCCAATCTTAATTCCCAAGGTCCACCTCTTATGTTCTTTTTAACCTGTTCTATTATCATAAATTCAAAATTATGTGTGGGATTACCTAATATATGTTTTGCTAATGCATTAGTGACAGTTTTTTTACTAATAAAGTATTGATGTTTGTAGATTCTTTGTTTAAATGCCTGTTCAGTTTTACCAATGTAATAACAATTACACTGTTGGCACAGGGGCAGATAAACAACTCCTGTTGTTTCACAATTAAATGTTCCTTTAATTTTCTATGTCATATTCCGAATGTTAAACTCATTCCCTACTTTTATAAATTTACAGTAACTACACCATCCACATTTTCTCATGCCCCAATAACCATTATTTGATGGATTATTCCTCTCCACGAGGCTTTTTAAGTTGGGGCCTCTTTTATATAGAATATGTGGCCTATCCCCTAGGCTTTTAAGTGTGGCACTGTTTTCAATAATGAATGTCCAATTTTTAATTAAAATGTTCCCAATTTTGGGGGCATCTATAGAAAAGGACATTAGAAAACTCAAGTTGAATCCAGCCTCTGTAGTTGGGTCCTTACCAAAACCACTTAGTGAAGTTGTGTCTAACTCGTCATCCTTTTGTCCCTTCCAGAGGATGAGTTTAAAGTGTCCCATATTTCTTTTTCTACTAACTTCCACCATTAGTTGCTCAAATAATTGTAAAGGATAACCTCTTCTCATGAACATGTTTTTTAAAATATCACATTCAAGATAGAAATCAGTAGCTGAAGAGACCATTCTGGCGGCTCTCACCAATTGCTCTTTAATTACTTCCTTCTTCTGATGGAATGGGTGGCTATTCTGGAAGTGCAAGAAGGAGTTAGAATAGGTAGGCTTTCTATATATTTGGGCAGCATACCTATTATTTAACCTATCTTTGTCTAATTGTACATCTAGGAAATTAATAGATTCTGTTTCAAATTCAAAGGTGAACTGTAAAAAAATAGTTAATCCGGTGATCACTTCAACAAAATTCTTTATTGTAGCTGATGTACTCTTTCAAATAAAAAACATATCATCTTGGTACCATGTGTACCAAATGGCAGTTTCCCTAAAAATGGAATTTTGGAAAAGAAATTCCCTTTCTTAATAAGCCATAACACCATTAGCAAAGCTTCTCCCACAGGGGGAACCCATAGTTACACTAGTTGTTTGTATAAAATATTCTTTGTTAAATAAAATATAGTTGTTGAATAGTATCAAGTCAAGGAGGGTCTCAACTAGATTGATTTCTCTATCATCAGCCCCTTTCAAAAATAGGAATTCATAAACCCATTGTAAGTCTAACTCTTGGGGTATGACAGTATAAAGATCCTTTATATCAACTGTCAAAAAATTGTGATCCTCACTGAAGTCGATTTTATTTATGCTTCCCAAAAAGCTCCAGGAGTCATGGCAAATCTGTGGCTCACTATTAAGAAATGGTTTAATTTTATTGTCGACCAACTTACCACAGGCATATGTGATAGAATTAAGTCTGTCAACTATGGGAGGAAAAGGTGGGTTGATAAGCTTCTTGTGGATTTTCAGTGAGCCAAAAATAGCTGGTATCACCAGTGCTGGCATGGATAAATAATTGTATGTATCAATATTAATACTATTCTCAATAAACAAATCATTGAGCACTGTCCTGACTCCTTGGTATGCTCCATTTACTTCATTTAATGTAACCCTCCTATAGTTATCACTTTCCAAAATTACCAATATTTTTTGCTCATAATCACATTCATCCATAAAAACAAGCCCACTCCCCTTATCAGGTTTCATGATTCCCACATTGCATGTTTTAAGCAAGTTCAACAAATCTCTGTCATCAATGGACATATTTCTCTTATGTTGATTAAACACTGATTTATTTAACATAGCCCTAATGTCCATCTAACACACTTTCTCAAATATTGCGAGCGTTTCATGTACGGGAGGATTGAGAACACTTGAAACTCTTAGGTCTCCACAATAAGCATTACTTCCCAATAGCACATTTAAGTTCAATAAGTTCAATTTCCACATGAACAATCTTAAGTCTAATAATGTTTTTTGCCAGATTTGCACTGGTATCTGGCACAAAAGTTAATCCTTTACTTAAAATGTCGACAACTTCCTCGGGTACATTAAGGGAAGAGAAACTGAAAATTTTAAAATCACAATGGGAGCTTGTAAGCACAGTAGGTTTACTTACAAATGCTGCAGTTATCTCCTGTGGTGATTCTGTTTCTTCCGTTGCTGTTTGGGCTTTTTTCTGTTGTATGGTTGATGCTTCTGTTTGTTTCAGCCCCCACAAAATCCTGATAAATAGCTTTTTCAGTGACCTGGACATCTGCCGGATGATAGTTGTTGTTAAGTTGTTGATTTCTTTTAATCCACTCACTACGTCGGGGTGGAGATGACTGAGAAGCTTCTTCCTCGTCAGCCATAAAGGATTGTTCTAAATTGTTGTCTGGCTGGGAGTGATGAATGACGGTTGCTAGAGCAACAAAAGTACTATTACCATTTTTAATTTGAGAGTCTAGTGGAGGGGGATATGCCGAGCCATTCTCATAGTCATACTTATCCCTTCTTAATTTTCTTTTTTTAACTTCTGTGGGTCTATTTATAGTGTTATCTATACTGGTGAAAATGCATGTATAATCATATTTCTAGCGCTCGAAATCCGGATCAGATTTGATATCACGTTTGAGTGCTTCAATATCCAGTTGTAAATCTTCCATTTGCAAGTTGTATTGATTGATGAGTGTTTGCAAAAAATCTAGTCCTTGTTTGACAAAAAGGGATATTAACTCCTGATGGAAGTTAGAGTTGTTAATAAGCCCAGTTGGGTAGCATCATTGGTGCAGCCCTTTCGGACTTAACTGCTTTTGTATGCATTCATGAAAGTAAGACACTTCTAATTGCAGTTTTTTTTGAATTTATGCAGTTTTTGATCAAACAATTTTAGATTAGTAATCAGAGGTCTTTGTGCAAGTTCATTCAAATTATTGGCAAAAGAACCATCAGTGTTCGAAGGAAAAACAGACAGGTTTTTAAATATTCAGTCATAACAGGAAAGCTACTGTTTGGAAATGGATTCAAGTTCAGTAACTCCCTCTCAATATTAGTATTACTATTCGCACGCTGGTGCATTTGTCCATTGCTCTGATTACTCAGAGGTGCCGGAGAGACAGATGCATAGGTTAGATGCTGCCTATATGCATTTGAACTGGTGGAAGTTTAAGCAAGACTTTCAGCAGATGTATAACTAAAGTCCAATACAGAAATTCTCCTTGATAAGACATCAACATGTTCTGTTAGCTGCTGAATCAAAGCAGTAAGATTGCCCACTGCGTTTGCCTCAGTAGTCAACCCTTCTGTAGGAGAATTGTTTCCTTCTTGAGAAAATAAAGACTGGTATGCAGGGCCACCTCCACTGGCCATCTTAAAATTACAGAAACTAACAATCTTTCAACCAACCAATAAAACAAATTATGCCAGATAGACAGCTCCAAAACTCCCAGAAATGTATTGTTGTTAGGGCTTTCTTTCATCAAAAATACTCAATGAACTTCATCAGACAATATTTCCCAAAATTCATCACAATATATTACCCTACTAATTATGCAATTGAGAATACAATTATTTAAAAGAAACATTCTCTTAAAATCCCAGTACAACTTTTATAAAAAATAGTAATAAGTGCAAAACAACTTCCACCTTATATAAAATACAAGGACAAACACAATAGAATGATTTAAATAATGAGAAAAATGCCTAAATGTAAGCATATAAAAACCAACAAACTTTCAACCAACTAATAAAACAAATGTTGCCAGTCAGACAGCTCCAAAACTCCCAGAATGTATTGTTGTTAGTTCTTTCTTTCATCCAAAATACTGAATGAACTTCATCAGACATTTCCCAGAATTCTTCACAATATATTACCCTACCAATTATGCAATTGAGAATACAATTATTTAAAAGAAACATTCTCTTAAAATCCCAGTACAGCTTTTATAAAAATAGTAATAAGTGCAAAACAACTTCCACCTTATATAAAATACAAGGACAAACACAATAGAATGATTTAAATAATGAGAAAATGCCTAAATGTAAGCATATAAAACTGTCTAAAACTTATAAAGTAAAATCCAGGCTAAGAAATGAAAGATAAGGAAAAAACATATTCCCTTTTATGTTATCTTTCCAAAGATTTTAGCTTCAAGATGCATTTGATGGAACAATATTCACTAAGACCAGGTGGAGCATAGGCATTAGTCATAAGCTGCCATAGCAGTTCACATTCTTCCAATCTTAAAATAATACATTTCTGGGAGTTTTGGAGCTGTCTGTCTTGCATCATTTATTTTATTAGTTGCTTGAAAGTTTCCTAGTACAGACTAGGGATTATAGCATAGGTTCATAGATAGGTACTAGGCTATTGGCCCTAGGGCCTATAAAAGCCTAGCCATGATGATTCCCTGGCTATTGCCTCCCACAAATATTTACTTTCCTGAGCCCCTGTACAGCAGGGCTAAACAAACATCCCTTGCAGGTTTTGAACCCAGGACCCTGCACACAATAGTTAAAGCAATTTACCAGTAAGCCACCTCACCTAGTTTGTTATAGAAAGCAGTATGATTGGTCTGGTTTAGTGCAAGAGCAGAGCCAGGTGTTGGTTAGGTGCTCCCTCAGTAGTAATCTGAGTCTGGAAGAGTTTGTGGTAAAAAGTATAGTTTGAGTCATTGAGTTCCAGGTGTTTGATATTTTGTTGAAGTAATGAGAATCACCATGACTATTAATGGATTTAATTACTTTGAGAATTAGTTTATTTGAGGATCTTAGTGATCTGCTGTTGGGGTGGGAATGGACTATGTCCTTGGGTGTTGGGCAGTTTTTCAGGATTGAGAAGGGTGGAATGAGCTAGAGACAGTTGGCTAAAGGTTAGTAGGCTGGGTAGTTCCATCCATTTTAGTTGGTGGAGTGCTGTGCAATGGTGAGATCCACAGGGGAAGTTTGCAGCAAATCTGGAAATGTTATAGTAACATGACTGTAGTTTGTTTTAGGTCTGCTTTTCTGAGATTGGAGAATATTGGTGAGGTGTATATGATGGTAGAGAAAAGGTGTGTTCTGGCAATGGAATGCCAGGTGATATCTGTTAGACAGGACTTGACTCTGTAGAGTGAACCTAATTTAATGTGGACTTTTTTGATAACTAGTGACAGGTGTTTATCAAATGTGAGATTATCAATTGTGTCCATGAGGAGTTTAGTGAGCTGGATGGGTTAGACTTTGGTTTCATTGGAAGAGTAGATGGTGAAAGGGGGAAGGTCATCAGGTGTTCTACAGCTGGCAAAGAGCATGAGCTCTGTTTTGTTTGGATTGAGAACCAGTTGGGAGTCTGAAAGGTATTTTTTAATATCTAGTAAGTATTGTTGTATGTTTAGGAGTTCTGGTAGGGATGGAGTAGAACAGATAAGGGAAAAGTTATCTGCATATTGGACAATAGTTGCATGTTGAGTGGCAGTCTAGATTTTGTTTGTAAAAATGGTAAAGAGAACCGGCCCAGAATAGAGCCTTGCAATATACCTGTTCAGATGGCAAGTAGGATAGAGATTTCATTTTGCCACCTGACAGCTTGCTGATGGCCAGATAAATAGCCGATGAATCAGGAGAGAGCTGACTGGAAGAGGTTTAAGGAAGCTAGATTGTTAATAAGTTTCTCGTGGGCTAATGTGTCAAAAGCCTTTGACATCTCTAGAAATAACTGAAGAAACAAGTTAGCCATTGTTTCTTTGCTGGTTGACTGAATTGACAAAACTGACTAGGGCTGTTGTGGTGCTATGTTTTGGTTGAAAACCATGTTGGGATGTGGATAGCAGGTTGTTGCTTAGGAGATATTTAAGTAGTTGTGTGTGTATACATTTTTCAAGAATTTTGGCTTGGGGGAGAAAGGCAATTGGGCCTGTAATTTGAATGCATAGTGGAGGTGCCACCTTTCTGCAAAGGAGTGATAGAGGAGACCTTCCAGAGTCTGGGGTTGTATTGCTCTGTAATAATCCTATTAATAAGGGGAGATACAGTATAGCAGATGATGTCTGCTGCTAGTCTGAGAAATTATATTGGTAGCTGGTCAGCAGTGAGGGAAGAGGGCTTAAGTTTGGATAGGAGCTTTTTAATGGTGCAGGTTTGTACTGGATTGATGGAGAAGGATTTCAGGTTAGTTTCAGATTTTTTGCCATATACTGTTGTTGTGGTGAAAGATATTTGGTTAGTTACATATTTTATAGGTTCCACTAGTGGTGTATTGGTATCATTATTAATTAGAAGTAGTATAGAACTGATAATTGTGTTAGTTAAATTGTGAGGCTAAACTATTAAGTGGAGTTGGTTATGGCGGGTACTGGGGTTTTGGACAGTCCAGGTTTTAGAAATAGATTTCTAGCTCTCCAGAATTTCTGGGTAATGTTCTGGTATAGTTGTTGGGTTGTTGTATAGTAAACCTTTTGTGATGTTTAATTTGTTTTTTGGCTTGGTTATGTAGCTGATGATAGGTTTGGAGTGAAGTTTGTTTTTAGTCTCATTATAATGATACCATGCTCTGTCTGTCTGTTTGAAGAGTTTTTTAGAGAGGCATGGTACTGGTTGCAAATTTACATTTAACTGTTTAGGATATTAAGGAATTTTTTGTTAAGATATTGTACAGCTAGGTCTAGCTGTAGGTCCTTTAAGGGGGACCAATCACATTGATGTAGTAGTGTTTTGAAGGTGTCTGGGGAGAATTTTTTTGTTGTGGATGGGTTTATAAAGAATGATTTTGGTGGGATGTGTGCAGTGTGTTAATTGGTAGGTGGGAAGGTGGTCATTTAGAGGATTTGGTAGACATCTGATTTGATGACAGAGGGAGGCTTTATTAATTATGATCCAGTCAAGTATTGACTGTTGTTTATTATTTTTGCTGAATCTAGTGGGTGTTTATATTAGTTGACTGAAACTGTAGAGATTTATAAAGTTTGAGGGATTTTCAGAAGAGCATGTGGACGAGTCAGAGTTAAGGTCACACTTGATAATGGTCTCCTAAGTTATAATTGAAGGAAAGAAAGCTTTTGATAATAGTGGGATTGTTGCCAAGAAGTGTAGATGGCTATAAAAATGATGTTTTTGTTAGTGTTTATTTGAAGGTGGGAGATTAGTACTACAGAGTTCCTTAGGTCAGGTTGAATGTTATCATGTTGTTCAAGTATGAGATTATCTTTGTTATTATTGCTATGCTGCCACCACATTTATGGGTTCTGTCACATCTGTACATTTTGTAACCATGGATTATGATTTTGTTATCTTGAATGTTGGGTTTTAGCCAAGTTTCGGTTAGGATTACTATGTCATGAGAGTATTGGTGAAGGGCTGAATGAAATTCATGATTTTTTTTACCAAGCTTCTCAGGTTCATATTTAGGACTATAAGGTGATAGTCAATATGTGGGAGATTATTAAAGTTGGGGAGATGGGTAAATTATTTGAAAAGTCTATATGCTATAGGGGTTGAGAGCCTGGATTAGTGTGAATGTTGCCACTAATTGTAACCTATGATATAATGAGTTTGATAAGAAGTCTATTTTATTTATGAAGTATGATTGAAACAGTTTGTGAGTGTGCATATTTAAGAGGGAGAAGTTCAGTATGGGTATTGTAGTACAGTTGTGATGATATGATAATATTAAAGTAGTCAAGTGTGAGGTGATACATGGGTAGTTAGGAGAGTACATAACAATGATCTGTGTATTGTGATAAGCTGTAGAAAGGTAGGTTGTAATAAGTAGGCTAAGTAAGGCTGTGAGCTGGAGTAGCATGGTGTTTTGAATTTGTATGAGTGTTTTTGAAGGTAGTTTTATGGTGAATTTAAGGTGTATAAATAGGGGTTCTAAGATTGTGTTTAGGGTAGATAGAGTACTAAGCTATAAGATTAATTAATTAAGGGTGGTTAGAAATGTTGTGATTGGTTGTAAATGAAAAGTGGGTGTGTTTTTGGATAAGGATAAAATTAGTAGTAGTGGGGTGGGTGAGATTTGGGGGTAGGGTAGGGGAGAGGTGTGAGCCTGAGTTGAGTGGGTAGAACCAATTACAAGGCTGACCAGGTAAGATTATAAAAACCTATCAGCCATCCTAGAAAGCAGCAAGTTAGAGCCAGGAAATAATAAAACTTAAAAATCTTCTACTATTACAAATTTAAGCTGGCTACCCCTTTGTTGGGAGAGGGTACAATACCTTATAGCAATTCATTTTGTATTGTATTTCTTCTTCTTCCTTTTCTTTTTTTTTTTTTTGTTTTTTAACAAAAAGTAGTTGACTAGACCTTAAAGGACAACAACCAAGTAGTTATTAGAAGGAGCCTAAAAAAAAAAAAAAAAAAAGAAAAAAAATGTCTTGTCCCAATTAGTGTGCCCACTTCAATACTACAACAAACTATGCTATGAGATAATAAAACTAACTGTAGTAAGGGTATGGATAGCAACATACACTTTTATTAGATATTTAAAGAAATCCTGGTGCATTTCAGTTTGAGTTGGCTGTTCTTTTTCATGATCCTGGTGTAGTGGATGACCATTCAATGCATCCAAATTCAGTGGAAGTTATACATAAGCAGACAAGTGTAGGGGGAATTTTATTAGATATTTAAAGAAATCCTAGTGCATTTCAGTTTGAGTCAGCTGCCCTTTTTTGTGATCTTGGTGTAGTGCATGAGCATTCAATGCATCCAAATTCAGTGGGGGTTATACACGAACAGGCAAGTGTAGTGGGGTTTGTGAGCACACTACACTTGAGACACACATAAATGGCAAATAGCCCTATTGAAATGTGTTTTGAAAATAAAAGTTAAAAAAGAAGTTATAAAACTTATGAGAAAATAAATAATTTGTCTAAATTATTTAAAATGTGAGAATTAAGTGTCTAAAAGCACAAGATTTAAAGGAACAAACCACTGAAAATGACTTAGTTTTGGGTATATGTGTTGAAAATATTAGTGTTGTGCAAGACTATGAGATAAAAAAATTATTGCAAGAAAATCAGGTAAAATCTTGGCAGAAAGTTCAAAGCTAATAATCAAAGTCTGGTGTTTTAATAAAATGTAAGGCAGGCTATGAAGTAATGTCTGCTTAAACATTGAACCATTGTTGCTGAATGAGACTACATCAAAAATGTACTTGTTCAAGTGGCTTACCTGTTAAGGCCAGAGATCAGATTTTATCAATAAAAATAAAGGACTTTATTTATCTACATTTTTGATATTCATAATCTGTCTGACATTTCAGTATGTCCATCTAAGGTTCAGGAATAAAATGACTATTTTATATTTATTCTCCTTATTACATTTAACTATGTATGGTAAAAGTCTGGACATACTGAAAGAAAAATTATTATGAGAAGCAAAACAACACAGATTGTATAGCATATGTTTCTAATATACAAAAAACTTGCATACAAAAAAAGAAATTACAAGGAATTAAGTATTGCAAAGAAAATGGCTAATATGTTTGGATAGAATAAATAAAAGTGATATGAAGAAAGCCATTACTTGAACAGTAAAAGAAATCTAACATTATAAAACTGAGACAATAACTTACCTGCCCTACAAATATTAACAAGTTGATTACACTGGGTTTATGATCAGCTACTGAATTTAAAAAACTTGAACCGCACATTACCAAATGGAAAACAGTGAACTGCAGAGTTAGCAAACACTGTCAACCTATGTCTCTAATGGGCATAGGTAACCTGTGAATGGTTCCTCTCCCAGGCTCACACTTGTGAATGTTTCAACTCCTAAACCCCTGGTTACACTTATCAATGACATCAGAACTTGTCAGAGATTTGGGATGCATGGCAAGGCTTAAAAAGGCCCTTGTGGTTGTTAACCTAGTAAACAGCTATGAACCTATGAACAGCAAAAAAAACTTCATTCAATAGTCATAGGGTGCCAACATCGCACACAAAACTTGCCGAGGTGGGGGGCTGCTCACCTCACACCACCCCTAACTATATATACCAATTCTGAAATCTTACTACAGTGAGGAAAAGGGCAATTATAAAAGGTTTCCCTTCACTTACCTTGTGCATCACATTATTTCATGGTTGTTAGTAGACTATGGTCATTCCATGAAGTTTTTTACTGTTGTCGGTGTTTGCTAATTTTGCAGTTTGCTTTTTTTTTTCTGTAATATATGCTTCAAGTTTTTTTTAAATGTGGTAGCTAAACATAGACTCAATTATGTTGACTACAAAATGCTGTAACTTATTTTTCAGCATATACAAGAGAGTTGCAAATTCTGAGCAACTGGGAAAGATATGGGTAATAAAGAATAGAGAGATGTAAAGATAGTCACAGCTAGGGCTGAGGCAAGCTATGAAATAAAGATAAAGAAGAAGAGTTAAGGAAGTTAGTGTGAAAGCTATAAAAGAAAAAAAACAGGAGGACTGCTATTATTTCATGCAAAGCAGTATTTAACAAACAAGGAAAAGGCAATTCTTGGGAGAAATGGAAGAATTGTTTGCAGTATTTGCTAAACTGTGTTTTATATGTGTAATGCCAGTATCAAAGTTAGACATTCTTTTGTATATACTGTGACTGTTCAATGCTTTTTTTGAACAGTTTGATTCTTGGATATTCCTGTCAATAGTGAGAATGCCCCAGTATGTAGCTACAATCACACAGAATAGAGTATTCAAAGTGTTTTTATTTTTATTTTTATCTTTGTAGGTTTCACAAGTTTCTCTGACAGTAAGTAAGATAACAATTGAGGCTGTACCATTATAAAACTGACTGCTCGGATGGGCATCTGCTTAAGAAGAAAAGAATATGGTGGGTTATTTTCGTGCTGGATGTCAGTGATGATGTGATTTAATTTGGGCTCAGGACTTTCTTTTGGCTAAGATATTGAAGTGAACTATGAATACATTAGCCAAATGTTGAATATTTAATTGCAGGCTTAGTCCAGCTTTAATATCTGATTACTGGGAGCATTAATACATTAACACATGCAAGCATGAAACTGGGCATCAAGTAAGAGTAGGCTGTAGTTATCACTGTGTGGCCCTGTCTAGGTGAAGTCTGAATTTCATATTATTATCAATGATAATTTCCATAAATTTAATGTTATCTACTATTTCAATTAAAATACTAGAACATAATTTTATGAAACGTTATTAAAAAGTAGAGTCTGTAGAAAAAAATGACTTGTGCTAATGAAATGATTTCAGATAATGAGTTAGAACAGTACTGTAATGCTGATTTATCGGCATAATATTTGAGATGGGCTAGAGAAGACTAGACAGATGTTATTAAAGAGTATGCGGCTGGAAGACACTGACATAAATGGATTCAGCCTGGAACAGATCATAATTCCTCTATACTGACTAGGTACTATCAACATGATAGCTTTCAGGCGTATAGTAATCAAATGTCAGACACATGCACTCTAGATTTAAGAATGAAATATATGATCACAATTATGAGGGCATCAAGAAGTATCACAAATGACACAACATTTCATAAAAAGGCTATAAAGGTGAAAGCAAATTACATTTTGAAATGCAACCTAACAGCATTATGATATGATCAATTAGAAAAAATAGCAGATATACCCTGGAGGTTAAAAGGTAGAAAACATGAAAATGTCTCATGTAAGAGTATTTCCGAAATGACAGGTAAAAACAATATACACTATTAGGTTACAAATACAGAAACAAAACTGAAAATGCCTCATTTAAGAGTATTTCCAAAATTACTTACTGGTTAAGATTTAGAAATAAGAACAAGAAAACAATCAAAAATCTTTCAGGATATTCAAGAACTCAAGCACAAGTTAAATACAGAAATTTGTTTTTATATAAAAAGGAAAAGAAAGGAATATAAAGAAATTATTGCAAAATAATAATAATATGATTAAAAGGAAATTTTAAACTAAAAAGTGTACTTATGCATATAAAAACTGTAGTTAGAACAAATTTGTTATATAAATATACCGTCATCATTTTTTAAGAGAAATATTTATTTTATATCATTCTTTATGGAGCTTAAAACAGTTATTTTTTAACAGCATGTAAGTAATATCTAGCAATTTGTGCATGGAAAATTGATATGTGAGCATGTTTATTCAATAAGGCAAAAGGACTATGAAAGCATGCGTTGTAAGCACTTCATTAATTGTAGTCTTTTTAGATGCCTGCCTTGTTTCAAAACTATTTAATCTGTTAGGTTTTCATCTTTATTATTCAACCAAGCAGCACCTAAAAATGGTCACTTGTGATCAGAGGTCTTCCACAGTGAACAAATATAAAAATCAAAATAAACAATTAATTAACTAATAAATAAATAAATTTTAAAGTGGTTAATGCAATATATAGGGCATACAGAGGTGATCATTTAAGTGTTATAGAATATAACACAATGAATAAAAATTGATTCTCTAAGTATTATTTAAAGAAAGAAAATTCTTATGAACATTTTGATGATCACTTTTAATTTTTTCACATTGTATGCTTACAGATTTCTTATATATTATGTTTCATGCATTGCATAATGTAAATGAAACAGCTGTTTTGGAGATAATTATTCACTAGCTGGTGCAATCATCTTATTGATCATCTGTTTTTACATTACTAGGGATTTCATTTTAAAATGAAGATCTCCATATATGTAGACACATCTATTTCAGTATCAAAAGAGCATATGTCTCATTTTCCAAGATGGTCACCAATCATTAGGTATGTACTCATTGCTATTCCAATAACTAAAAATTATATCCGCTAAAAGAAACCTTCATCATGCATTAGAATTAGCTTAATCAGGCACAGCAGCTCTAGATTTCTGCTCGCAAAAACACTACCAGTCTTATTTCAAATTCTCGAGTACAGTTCTAACAACTTACAAGTTTGTTCCTTTGTGAGGCAGCTGAAACCACATGGTGCCAGCCCTTCTCCAAAGGATGAAGTCCTATACAAAATAAAACAAAAAAAAAATGCAAAAATCACTAAGAAATGGGAAGCCAACAAAAGCAAATGAAAGCTCAAACTGTCAAAACTAAGCTCTCTTCCATTGCTTCCCTAGAAAAGGACACAACCTCCAAAAGGCAAAAAAACACAAAGTTACAACAAGAAGTTAATAAACTGGCCTTAAGATCCAAAATGGATTCACCATACTCCATTGATGATCTTAAAACTACCTTACAACCAATACAGAATGAAATTCAGGGCTTCTCAGAAAAACTCAATACTTTTGGGTAGAATGTGGATCAGTTAATTACAAGATTAAACTACAATAAAGCCAACATAACAGAAAATTAATCTAAAATTAATGATCTACAGAGCAAAATAAAATTGAATGACAAAACTATTAATGAAATGCCACAAAAAATAATTGACATGGAGGCACGCAGTTGAAGAAACAGCATTATAATATGAGGAGTACTGGAGAAGTTCGACCATACGTAACTAACAATCCTAATATAAGAAATCTTTGACACTCTACTTGATAACAAAAACATAATCAAAGAAATTGCCATTGAAAGAGCTCACTGCTCACTTCGTAAGACCAAGGATGCAACTATTCCAAGACAAATATATGTAAAGCTATTAAATGCTTCCCATGTTACTGCTATCTTAACGGCGGCCAAACTAAAAACATTTTTAATGTGGAGAGGCCACAAACTAATAATATCACAAGGTCTCCCACTTCCCATTAAACTCCAGAGACAGGCCTTGGCCCCATACTGCTGCTACCTTAACAAAAAAATCAATTTTCAAATGAAGTATCCAGCAACTCTATCATTTCAATACAAAGACCAAAAGTTTCAAATCACAACAGCTTAAGAGGCAAAAATAGCTTTTAACAAAGCATTCAATGAACTTCCAAACTTATAAACAATCATAAAGAAAAGTAAGTAATAAGAAAAGTAATCAAAAGTACAAAAACTCCATCTCCTGTGATAAATGAACCAAACTAAACAAAATAAAGTAAAAATCCAAGAAAAAGTATGGTCCAACACACTGCCAGAATAACAGCAACCAGTAGTTTATAGTTTTACGTAATAAGAAAAGTAAATGAACTGAAAAGATGGATGGGAAAAAAGAAGAGGAGAGCATAATAAAACTGCATCTAAATGTTAGACCACAACTTAATTTTACTAACTAATAATTTTCGGTTCTCCTCCTCTGAACAAAACTAAATAAATTTGGAGTCATAATGTAACTCTGATAATGCTCAGTGGCACCAAAACGAGATTAATTGTTAACTGCCATTATAGTTACTGAAGATTTTATGTTACAATGCACCATAACTGTGAGTTAAATAAAGCAGAAGCCTTCAAAAATGCCTCTCATCAAATAATCCCCTTTGTGCATTTAACATGTTTTCAACAGACTGAAACTCAAGTTCGGCTCTATGCGCAAACACCACCCTTTCAAATTATCAGTGTCCTCATCTTAACATCAAATGCTAATGGAAAAGTGACATTTAACAACAGCTGTAATTAGAAGGTTGAACAATTATGACATTGTACGAACTTGTAATTGCATCAAAATCCTTACCCAAATGGTTTCTACAAGCAGCATATGCCAAATCTAACCAAGAAGACAATCAATTTCCACAAATCCGGGAGAAAACAGCCGAAATAAAGCAAAAGGAAATGAAAAAAAAATAGAAAAAGTGAATATCTTACCTGGCATTCGTGTCGTTGTAGAATTTCATTAACACAGGAAGTCTTCAAACTACTTCCGCTCTGATGCAAAGACCCAGTACACTTCTATTAACCTCTGTATGATGCAGAGCATTACTGGGAGAAGAACTGAGAATTTCACCATCCAACGAAAACCCTACTACAAATTCTTTAAACTGAAACACTTGACCATAAAGTTGGACCAAGATGACATTGTACACTACCCTCTGTAGAAAGAAGAAAATAAAGGCTATCCTATGTACATAAATTACTTTTCATATGACTTGTAACATGCCGAACAATACAGTACTTCTACTTTAGACTTAACTTTTATTGATATTCACTAGACTCTCCAAAACAATTTATAATAAGAAGTAACTAAACTTACCTCAGTGCCTGAACTTCACAAGCAATAAAGATAAGAATCTCTCTGCTGTAAAGCACCTAACATAAATATACACCATGAATCATATAGCAAAACATATGTTATATTATATGGTTTAATACACATTTATCTTTAGCATTCTAGCTCAAAGGCGCATTTCTGAGCATAAATCCCATTGCCATCAAGCTAAACGATCATCTTAGACAAGTACTAACCTAACCAAATAAGGAAGGATGTCATTATTATTGACAAGCTCAAATAACTTCTGTAACTACATCAACACCTGCAACTTAAACCTTTGGAAAGTTTATTATCAATGCAGTCCAAGTTTATCCTTTTAGCTAAACAACCTTGTATACATTTCACATCCTTAAGTTTGATTCAGACTTACAGAGTTAAATGTATTCTTCCTTTAAATGTTTGAAAACACTATCTTTATCTGAGCTCCTCAGCCTATATGTTTAGTTAGAATTGCTCGGCTACATTACTTCTATATTGTTTGTAAATCTAAATATCTACATTTCAGATCATTATTATCTCTCCAAGCAAAAACTGATATACTACTTTTGTAATATATTAATGTACTACCATAGATGACACAATTCATCATAGTATCAGAATGTGTATTCTTCATAGTATCAGAATGTGTATTCTAGGTTGTTGTCTAATCTAACTCAAAATATCATCTTTGGATATAGAATATTTTATTCTTGGGAAGGATAAAAACAATGTGTTTTCTTTCTCTTGGTAATATCAAACTAAAGGAGTAACTGGTAGTAAGAAGTCACATAATGATTGTTGGTACTTGGAATTGTTTAGTACTGTTGATTTTTATATCCCTGCAACTTTACAGTAACACTTCAAGTTCAAGTCACCTCTACTACTTCTTCACTCATCCAAATATCTCTGCCATACTTCAGGGAGATAAGTAGTTAGGCACTAAGCTAGTTGTAGAAGTAATGGATGCCATTTAAAATCCAATGGTAAATCTATTAACACCCAATCAAATAGTTCACAACCATTTAATTCAAATATACATAAAAATTGGCACCCACCTAAAATAATCACATAATGATTGTAATTGACTCCTGGAACATCAATGGTCTTCATGATAAAAAAAAAGAGATCTAGTTATGCATCTATTATATCAGAATAAATCTACCATTATTTACCTTCAAGACACCAGTCTAACTAACCACCAATGGGGAAAAAGCTAGGGAGAGAAACTGGATTAAGCAAATCATTTCAGCTGCCATTATAATTAAAAAATCTTTCCCAGGAGAAATCATAAATAACAAATCTGACATAAATGGCCGTTGGTGTTACTTTACCTGCTCTTATCCCCTATTAAATAATCATATCCTATTTCTCAACATCTATGGCCCCTGCTCTAAACAACAGCAATTTATTTATGACATATACAATCTACTGCTCAAATTCCCTAACCACTACCTTATTATTGATGGTGATTGGAACATTCTTATTGATCCTACCAAAGACAGTTCGGACAAAACTAGAAAACAGTCACCACAAGTCACCTTAACCTTAAAGAAACTAATAAATAATTTCAACTTAATAGACCCCTACTTAGCTTATGAACATGATAGAGCAACAAATAAATACACTTATTTCTCTGCCTCGCATAAGGCTTGATCCAGAATTGATTTCTATCTAATTTCTACAACCTTATCTAATCAAATTCTCAACTATGAATTAGATGTCAGATCAATTTCAGACCACTCAAGAATCTCATTAACTCTTAATCTAACCTACCATAAAAATTATAGAGGAGGTTTTGCAAATTGGTCACTAAATGCCAATCTATTAATAAAAGAAGAATATGAAATAATACAAGAAATTAATTCAATCCTATCTAAGCTAGAACAAGATTTAACCTCCAGTGAAATACCATATAATATAAAGTGGGCTAGTACTAAAGATATCATTAGAGGGGTTCTCATCCAAAAAGCATCTATTTACAACAAACGTGAACAAGAAGAAAAACAGTTGCTACAGAACCAATTAAAGGAGATAGAATCAAAACTCCAAACTAAATATTCCCCGACTTAGCTGACAGTATGTGTGATAGTCAAAAAGAAAACTTTAAACATTTCATCTGAAAAACAATCTTTTACTGAATTAAAACTTCTCTACAAATACCCTGAATGGGCCCAGTTCCCTTCTAAAGCATTACCCAGGTTAATAAACATCAAGAATGGACCTTCAAACATATCAGAGATATGTTATAAAGGTAAAACTCTTTACAAAAACACTTATATAATTAATTCTTTTGTTGAAATTTACATCTATACCCCCCAAAAAACAAATACATTTTGACCTAACCTAAATGATAAATTCATAAAGGACTTGTACTTTTGCTGTTTGTGCAAAGAACTTGCAATAAATAAATTAAAAATAAATAAAGCCCCAGGCCCAGATGGTTTAATTGCCAAATTTTACCAAAAATTAAATCCACAACTATGTAAAATCCTGCTTAAAATATACAATTATATTATACTTCACAGAATCTCAGACAAATATTTAAATAATTCAAAAACAATCTTGATATTTTAACCCCACTCTGATAAAACTAATCCTATTAGCTATAGACCCATTGCTCTCATAAATCTAGACACCAAAATACCAAGTTCTATATTGGCACATCGGATGCAAAAAGCTTTTAACTACCATAATATCCCCTGAGCAACTAGGGTTCATGCAACAAAGGCAGGTGTGTGATAACACTCTCACCCTGGATAACATAATGATACTTATAGAAAAAGATAAACAACCTAGGTATACTCTAGCGATTGATGCCACCAAAGCATTTGAAAATGTAGATCTTAATTTCTTATTCCAAACTATGCCATACTTTAACTTCCCCAAACCCTTCATAAATATCATAAAAACGCTATATAAAAATGCTACTACCACTCTGTATGTCAACAAAACTATATACTAATCCATCAAAATAACTAATGGAACCAAACAAGGATGTCCTCTTTAACCATATCTTTTTAACCTTTACTTAGCACCTCTTTTACTTCTCATCACTCAAAATACTTATCACCATATTCTCAAAATCTACAATACTGAATTAAAACAGTCAGCCTTTGCAGATGATGTTAATATTTATTTTGAATTACCAAACACTTACTTGCACAAAATTCTAACATCAATTGATTACTTTTCTAATATAGCAAACTATCAAATGAACTCCTTAAAATCTTCCATTTTTCCTTTAAATCCTTATAAACACATAGAATCATACTTTCTGAAATACCAGTCACTTATACACTAAAGTATCTGGGTATAAATTTCTCCCTTACCCACAAAGATCTGATGAAGGCTAACCTTCAAAAAACATGGGAGCAAGTTGAACAAGACATGTCAAGATGGAAAAATATAAATGTATTTGCCTTATCGAAAGCACCCATTATTGAAATGAATGTTTTACCCAGAATTCTATTTCACTTAAATTCTATTAACTTAAATATTTCTAAAAATTTAACTAAAAAATCCTAAAAATTCTTTTCAAAATGGAAACTGCCCTCTCTAAATTCATTTGGTTCCCTAAGACAACAAGAATTTGCTATGAAAAGGTTAATACTCCCAAAAGAAAAAGGAGGATTGGGGCTCCCAGATTTCAAGTTATATTACCACATTATAAATGCTAGTCATCTTTTTTACAGATCTCTAACTATGATATAGCTTACCAGTCATGGTCTCCAACCTGGGTTAAAATCTGGTAAAACCAATTATGTTCTCTATGCATTAATCCCATGGCCATTCCTTACTCATAACAAAAATCCACCCCACAATTAAAAACAAAATAATTATTTTTCAAACCTTAATCACATCTCTACATATACAAAACACACTTGAATTTCTAAAGCCCATACATCTTAATCCCAAATAAAAAAATAACAACAAAATGATAGATCTCAAAAAGTACACACAAATCAAAAATATAATGGTCTGGAAAATATACTAGCTTAATCATTTGAACATGGATGAACTAAGATCGCACTTTGGTGCACCATGTAATTGCAATCCCTTACTTAAACAACTTAAATCATTAGTAAAAATAAAATACTCAAATGCCAAAATAGATGAACAAGAGATTAAAACAACCCAGTTAATCATTAAAACCCTATCATATAAATCCAAATGATCTCCCAAGCCTATAAACTAATATCAGGAATTAAATTTCAATCTTCATGCCTCTATTCTAAATACTGGGAGGACATGAATAAAAATATTTCAATCAAGCAAAAATATGATGCTATACAAAATACTTTAAATTTAACCACTTTCAAGAATCTAATTTATACACAACTCATGTTAAATAAGAATTCATATCATACCCCAGCTGTTCTTAACAAATTTGGTTATAAAAAACATTATCCTGTCAATTTTGCCCATTTGTTAATGCTGATGCACTTCATATTTTTGGAGTTGCAAAACTATATACAAATTATGGTGCTCCCTTAGAACAAAACTTGAAAAAATGGGGAAGGAAAAATCACCTTTTCATGGGAAATTACAATTCTTCATATAACTCACAAATCTTTGGCAGGGATACATAAACATGTCCTAATCACACTATGTGCCCTACTTAAATATTATATAGCAAAAAAATTGGTTAAATAAATCTAAAATCTCCTGGGAAATGTTCAAAGAAATGGCTATAAAATGCATAGCTTCACATAAATTGTTAACTAAAATCATTAAAAGAAGGTCATACTTCCAGACTTACTGGTGCAACCTATTTGACTCCATGTTGGTTAATTAACAGAAACAATCCCTATATTAGAAATTCATGAAGACAACTTCTAGACAAAATATAAATCCCTATTTTTAGTCAAAATTAATATTTAAAGATAGTAGAAATGCCCTTCAATTTACCTCTAAGTGGCATTCATGATGTATATAATGTATATAGTTTTTTCTCTCAACACACACATATTATATCAGTCCTCTATTCACATATCATTTAACTCTTAACAGTTCTTATCACTTGTTCTCATATATAGATGATTATATACCATATAATAGTAAGTACTACTTAGGGGAAATGTTTATTTTTAACAGGATGGTATGTTCACACTAGTTGTTTTTTTTTCTGTAGTGTTTTCTTAGACATTATTACAATTTGTTTCTTTCTTTGTCTGTATCTTTGCATGTTGTATCTGTTATTTTTGGTCATGTAAAACCAAAATAATAAAGCTTAAATTTGAAAAAAAGAGCATATGTCTGATATATGATTATGTTTTCAGAAGTGAATTTAAATGACACAACATGCCAATGTACAATCAATATTGAAAGTTTTATTACCCAGCTGTGTTTTTGTCAAAGAGTGGCATACACTATACTATCGACAAGCTAAGAGTGATTTCAAAGCCATGGGAATATTAACGCGAGTCATCTAGACCTAAATACTTGCAGTAGGATTATTAATTGGAAAGGGCACTCCATGATGCTTTTTTGTTAGTACTTTGTTATCAAAAAAGTCTGAATTTTATTGAACACTTGCTATAAACCAATGTAAATCAGACAAATCTACACAAACATCCATTCTGAATCACCATGAAGTCCATTAAGAGGCTTAACAACATAAAATAACACATACACTGAAAATAAATATTTATATAAATACAAAAACCCATACATATTGTTTTGTTTTGTATGTACAGTAATATAAAAAAACAAGAAAACAGTATATTAATGCTTTCCAATCTATTGCCATCATTTTGTCATTTATCTTAGCAGTATAGTGTTAAATCATTGTAACTAAATATACATCCTCACTGAATTGTACCATTTGAATGTGTGTCATATCTGGAAATACAATAAATCCATCCAAGTAAACTATTTTTTAACTCCTATAGTTGTCAGGAGGTGAATGGCATTGCCCAACTTGATTTTCAATACAAGAATCCTTGTATATTAATTAGAAATATGGGAGGTACAGGACTAGCCATCTCCAGTCCATAACATTTTACTGTCCACAAGAATATATTATTCTTATATATACATACATAAATGCTGATGTCCTTTTTGAGCATGTTAGCAAACTTAATGAAAGAGTTCTGCTACTGCATTGGAGGTGTTTTCCAAAATGTTAATAGGAAATCAAACAAGGCTAACAGAGACTTAAGCCACACACATATATATATATATAGAATGCCCTCTTTTAAGCTGGAGTGTGCTAGACCCAATACCCAGAAACTCCCATCTTACCTATGTGTCAGTTGCATGCGGGGTGACCAATATATACTATCAATTATTGCTTTACAACATCCCATGGAATCTGGACATGATTGTATAATATAACACTTCCACAACCAGCCACAATAAGAAGATTTTAATGTAAAACAGCATATAAAACACTTAACACTCTGACGCCTCGGCTCACAGTCTTCCAGGAGTAATACAAAAGTTCAAATGCAAGACATCTTATATAATCTACTTAATCAACACTAATTACACAACAATTGCTTCAAATTAATTTTTTAATTTAAACCTACAGGCAACATTGTATCAAACTTTAAAATATAAATTGATTCCTTATAAAGTAATTTCACTTTAATAATGCACATTTCACCAACTTGTATAAATATCTCTTCCAAAACACAACCCTGTAGTAAAGAAAAATTACTACCATATTTTTCTTTAAAATGCATAGCAATATTACTTTCAATTTTGTTCTTTTTTATGTCCCTAATATGGTCTTGTAGTCTGGTTTAAAATTTCCTTTACTTTCCTCTATATAATATAAATTGCAGGGGCACCTCAAGGCATACACAATGCCTTTAGTCTCACAAGAAAATCTACCAGACAGAGAAAAGTGAACACCATTTATTTTACCAAAACTAGGGACAACATTAGAACATACACTACACTCACCACAGGGAAATGTGCCCAATAATGAGGGATTCAGATAAACCCTTTCATCGGGGGAAATAAAAAGACTAGAAATTAAAAAAATCTTTTAAATTGTTTTCCCTGCTGATAGGAAATAGAAGGATGGTGAGCAATAGGATTGTTAAGTTCACCATCTTGCACTAAAATTTTCCAACAATTATTCAGTCTATTACCTATCTCACTACTAAGACTGTTATATACTGTCACAAAATGCACTTTCTCATTCACTTTATTTGTCACTCCATCATAGATTCTTCTTTCAAATCTTCTTACTGTGGCCGGTTGTGGATTTTTTTACTTATTTTTCTGAGTTGTTCTGATGACTGTATGATATGTAGATAGCCTGCTTTCAAATCAGAGCATTGCCAACACTGTATGTTGTGGACAACCAATATTTATATAACCTGAGTGGGGAATTCCACCTTACATGTATTAGTTAAAACATAAACTGCTGAATACCAAGGATATAAGCTGCAGTGTGCAGAAACATTACTTTATGCCATACTCTCCCCCTGGTCAATCAAAATATTCAACATTTGATTCCATTTCCCCCCTATGACATCTATAAATCTGATATTCAAATTATTCATCCCTTTTCTCATAGGGTCATAGGAGGTTACTAGGCTAATGGCTCTAGGGCCCTTACAAGCCTAGCCAAGAATTTATCCCCAAGAAAGAAACCTCAGTCAACACCTGTTGCCCATGAGGGACAATGGTGGAATCCCTGGGACTAATATATGGTTTCCCATCCATTCATCAGTGACATACTCTGTTTGACATGTATGGGAAGTCGATTCCAGAGACAGGGCAGCCTCTGGGAAATAAACCTGTCTCTCTCGTAGGTTCTGTTGATGTGGCATATTACATTTAGGCCTATTGAGGGGAAATGCATGAGGATTTAGACTTATGGATGTGGAGCATCTCTACTAGGGCAGGGTCCAATATTGCCTTGTAGGTGAGACACAGATCACCTCTGAGCAATCTGCATGATACTGAGTAGCGTGATAGTGATTTAAGCCTGTCCACATAGGACAGGTGTTGGAGGCCATGTATTCTCTTTTTGAGGTGTTTCTGTGGCCTTTCCACATGGTGCAGGGGAGTTATACTCAATTATAGGTCAAATAAGGGTGGAGTACAGAGAGGTAATAACCTCATTTTTTCTAGATGCAATCCCTTTACTTATTAGATGAACCAAGTAAAAGGCTTTTCTGACCACCGCTACCACATGATGGTCGAATGTGAGATTGTTGTCAACCTGAGTACCCAAGTCTCTCACCACAGATTGTGTGCTTAGGGGGTTGCAGTTGATGTGGTAATCAGTAGGGGCTGTGCTTTTGTCTAATGGTATGATAATACTTTTATTTGCGTTTAACTTAAGGCCATGACTTCGGCACCAGTTATTTGTAGCTGTGAGACCCTTGTGCAGTATTTTAACATCATTTGGGGAGTCAATGACAGCACCCAACTTACAGTCATCTGCAAATTTGGTCAGCCACAGGCCATTTGTCTTTACCTGGACCTCTGAGAAATAGACACCAAATTGTAGGGGTTCCAGGACAGATCCCTGGGGGAGACCACTAGTGACAGGTCTGCTGTTGGAAGTGGAGGTGCCTATTTTGAACTTGTGTGTTCTATCTGTGAGCCAACTGGCCACACATCTGACTAGACAGGGATTAACACCAAGTTGTATTAGCTTTTCAATGATGCCCAAGTGAGGGATTGTGCCAAAGGCCTTGGCAAGGTCAAGATAAGCTGCAGGTACTGACTTTCCCTCATCCAGGCCCTTGGTGACAGTCACAAAGAAGCTAACTAGGTTCAATAGGCAAGATCTACCCCTGACAAATCCAAATTGGGTGAGGTCGAGTGGTTAGAGATTGCCTATGTCCTCTTTTCAGAGATCCAGAATAATACACTCCATGGCTTTACAGATCAGACTTGTCAAGCTAATGGGCTAATAGTTTCCCGGGTTAGTAGTGGCTCCACCTTTGTGCAAGGGATGATAATGATGGCTCACCATTCTGCTGCAATGAAGCCTGTAATTAGGCTGTGGATGAATAGAGTGCTCAATGGTGAAGTTAGTTCTTGCTGGAGATGGTGCAGAATACAGTCTGGGATACTATCAGGTCCCATGGAGGTTTTTAAAATAATCTTATCTTGAGACCACCCTTATAATTCTTGGATTTCAGTTTCCATCTCCCCAACAGGGAAACAACAGGATTGTATAGTATGACATTTCTTGTCTTATGGATATGTAATAAATGCCTTAGTTGGAGGTATTATCACCACTGCAGTGTAACAGCTTGAAACTGATAAGGAAGTTAATTGTAATTAAACATTTTGTCTCCATTAATAACCCAAACATCCTCTATAAATACATTTCCATTATTATCCAAAATTTTAAAGTAACCTGGATTCACTCTTGTCAACATGAACATTTTCAGACTCTCATATTCTCTTCCAATATGCCCCTCTACAAAGGCCACAATAAAATTCCATACCGTAGTCTTTACCCAATTCTCTAATTCTCCTGGATCTCAAAGTTTAGTGTCTTCTGATAACTTCTAACTGCCTACTTTTCTTTCAGAATAATGTACTCTTATTTTATTTATAGTGTTCTAGTAATTTATTTTGCTCTACCATATTGACCTTTTGCACACACCCAGTTTGGGGGCTGTGTATGTATAATTAATTTCCAAGGGATGTATCCTTCTCTTTATCCACTTATCAGATTTATCTCTTCCATTATAGTTCTTATCATAGTGGAAGATTTTCCATTCCTATTCTGATCCTCAGCCAGTCTACCCATGGATGAGTCTAATACTATTGAAATCCACGCACACACTCCATTCCTATTCCAATCCTCAGGCAGTCTGCCTACGACTGAGTCTAACACTATTGAAATCCATGCCCACAGTATTTTCTTTAATTTATTTGACTCCCTGATAAAGTTTATGCAAGAGGAGTACTATACTCTTTTGTTAAGACTATAAATCAGAAGTTTCTGATATGCAGTTTTTGCCACAGCTATGGTCATAGGTTAATAAGTGATTACAAGACTAATGACCATAGGATGCCTTTTTAAGCTTGGCCATGATTCCCAAATGAATCTCAAACATTTTGATGCCCTAAGTTTATTCTAAGGAGTATATGAAGGCTTGGTCACAGGTGATAAAGCATTTACAGGCTGCCTCTTATCTAATAGAGACATGGGTGGCAGACCAGTGGTAAATTTCCAGTTGTCCAAACCACTGGTCCATGTTTCACTTGAACTGAGAGAAAAACGACACATATCTGTCCCTCCAACATGACATATTTATGTCACAGATACAGTTTATGTTCCTTGACCATGCAATTCTGATGCTGTTTGTTTTGGTGATGTGCAACAGTTCCATCAGAGCAGGATCAGAGGATGCTTTATAGGCTAGGCATAGATCGCCTCTTAACAATGTGTAGGATACCGAGTACAGGGAAAGGGCTCTGAGGCTGTCTGCAATGGACATGTTGTTTAGAACAGGTATTCTTTTTGTAAGAAACCTCTGTGGATGTTCCACTTGTTGCATATGCCTGCTTTACATACCATCGGCTATTTTCTGTCCCTACCAATATGCCCTTGTAACTTTGCCCAGCCTAAAATAAAATGTGTATATCAAGAATGCATTGTTGATTTACATCACAGCCATTCCATATCCTCCACAACAAACGTCTGACCTTGTTTTCTGTAGACAATATGTCATTACTTTTATGAATATAATTAAAAATGTTTTTCTTCTTATATGGTGTGGAAATACCCCTAATATTAAAATATATACTTACAGATGGTCATTGTTTTCTACTTCTAAGACCAGTGTGCTTTAATCTGTTGGTGTACATAAGGGTCCATTTGAATTTGACTCAAGAACAAGCATCTACAACTCGATATCCTCGGACAACTTGACATTTTGATAATAATATCAAAGCCATCCTAACAATGATTAACAAGAAACCAGGCAGCAGTCAGAAGGATTAAATAATAACTCTAAGAGAAAAACCTTTCTGACCCATTCATCATCCCCCATAGATATGTCATCAGAGCAAGCATGGTTATCATTTCCTATCTATAACTGTGAACATAACATTTTTATGTAATATTGTAAGCCAACATTCTATAGTCCTGCATAACAAAGCAGCTATAACGTTACTTTGCAGCTTATACATAATATTTCCTATCATTCAGTCCACCATTAACTGTTTTTGTACTGGACCCAAGTACCCCTAGCATGCCATTCTATAAAGTTTCTTCTCCCTCATTACCAATTTAGTAACATCATGACCACTTACATTCAAGGAATGACTCTGACAGCATAGTCATGGTTGCTTAATGAAGCAGTACCTGCCAGATTTATGTGGTTCAACTTCAGTGGAAACACAAAAGGGAGAGAGAAACACACACAGATAACAATGGAGAAATGTCTAAAAGTTAATCCAAATATGCCTTATAGTTGTAGCATGTCCCCACACATCAGTGTTGAGCCAAACTTTACAGATATGCATGCCTCATTTACTCAGCAACAGTCTCATTTCCTCTAGAACACTGGGCTGCAAGTCAACTACTTAATTACTTGCTCTATGAGGCTTCAACTGACTCCACCTCTGTGAGTTCAATATCTAGTCTTGAAGGTTGTCCTCATCTTAACTCAGTGGTCTGGACAATGGATCAAAGCTGCTTTATGTCTGAACCTTACCAGTTTTCAGGCTTCTACGATGAATGTTTTTTTTTTTTTTTTTTATCTTATATGCATGATGTTCAAGTGTAGCTCTCCTGCCTTTTCCTTTCTAATGTTTCATTGCCTTTGATGGGGACAGGGTAGTGAGTTTTTCTTTTTTCTTTGGCTATGAATCCAGCCTGTCCATCATTCCCCTTCACTCATGGATATCTCGTAAAATAAATTTCTTCAATGGTCCGGAATAAACATGCTGGAAAGTATATCTATGCACTTATGCCCATTTGCTTGACAATTTTAGAGGTGTGTCCATAGTCTTTCTTTTTAAGACTGAGGCTGTACTGTAGTCTAGCATAATTCTCACAGAGTCCTTTGCTATTTTTAAATGCTAACAGTCTGGCCTTTAACATAATATTCCATTTATCCACACAGTTCAAACACAGTTCAAACACTTGAAAATGAATTGCCTTATATATTTTTTATTACATGTTCTAGAAATAATTCTGTGTGCAAGTTCTTAAATGGGATTGTTGTCTGAGCCCAATAACCTTTCCATTTCTGCTACAAAGAAGACTCCTGAGTCATTGAGTTTTACATTCCCAGTGAAGACCAAAATTATTTTGCCTAATCCTGTTCCTCATATCTTTAAGCCTGGCATCTAGTTCACTCATTCTTTTAGGTATTCGCAGTGTGCTGTATGTTTCTTTTGTTTTGCAATATTTAAAAAAAAATAAAAAGATAAAAAGATAGAAAATGGAATCCTACTAAGGATATACAGTATATGCATATAAAAATATACACATAATATACATACATATATGTATATATAAATATGTATGTATGTATATAAATATATATATTTTTTTTCACAAATATAACATATGGAATAGTCTTCTTCTCAATATTAAATTACAAAAAAAATGTTTCCACTTTCAAGCAACTACTGAAGTCACTCCTTCTCACCAACAGACTATGTAACTGCAATGCCCCATCTAAAACCCTTACCATACAGCAGTAATACTGCTTCCTTAAGCCAATCATCCTCTGTGACAACACGGTCACTCCCTTTAAATTCTCTTTAATGATGCTTGCTACAATGTATATATGTAAATAGCTTACTCATATACTTCTATGATTGTCTTATACTCTGCTTAGCTACTAGTCTTATATCTCATGTGTTCTATGTCTACCTGCCAAACTGTTACACCTTGTATTACAATGTTTAACAATTCTTCCGTAACTTGTTACTGTTTACACTAACTATTGTAGCTACTGTACTTGTGGAGCTTTTCACCCTGGACCTCCTCTGAAAATGGAATCCCGGTAAACAAATGTCAAACAAGAAAATAAATAAATAAATATATATATATATATATATATATATATATATATATATATATATATATACATATATATATATCTTTCCAAATTTTGTTGTAAAAATAATTTCTTCAAAATCATCTGTTTCCTTTTAAGTACCAGTTTAATGCTAACTGAAATATTTAGCCCTGGCTTAATGCCTACCTGAAGCATTATTATCCACTCATATTCCTTAAGTTCTAATAAATTATTCATCTCACCAATGCCTTTTATTTGGATAAATAACTCTAAGTACATGGAACTCAAATGTATGTTCCATACCTTCCTCTTTGCTATGTTTTGCTAGGCCATTAGCCTCTACTGATGTCTGATTTGTGCCCTGTAATTCTATATTTAAGCTTACGAGTCAATTTCCCTACATAAAATGCTAAACATTTTGTATAACTGACAAGATAAATAATATTACATGTTATGCAGGTGGCTGATGCCCTAAACATATATCTTTTCTCAGTTAAAATAGGGTGTGTGAATTCAGTATCTGTAATAATGTCTTGACAGCATGCACAATTATGGCATGGGAATGTCCCCACTTTAGCCATCAATTGTTTATTTTATTTCCTGTCACCAAATCCTTATAACGTAACTTTCTTTTCAGATTAGTTCTATTCTTATATGAAAATCTAGGTCTATCTCCTGTAATATTTTGAATCTCAGGCATCGACAATAAGAGGCACCAGTTCTTAGTAACAATATCTTCAACATCCTTTGTCCTTCTATTACAAGTGGTTACATAATGCAACCTATCTTGTCCACTGTTTCTTGCATTTTATTGCATATTTAAATTCCCACCAGAAAAAAATGGTTTAACCTCATCATTTCTATTACCTAAGACTTCTGCTTTCAAGGTCTGTAGTAGATACACATCCAAAAACACACTCTCGCAAGTAAGGCTGGTGCACAAGCCCAGAATTCTCAGTATAAGTCTAAAAAGCAAAGCCAGCACCATGTATGCATATCCAATCTTCTTTTATTGTGGCAACACCATAAAAATCAGACCGGTTTTGGGAACCTTGCCTTCTTCAGTGATTAATACAAAAGCACAAACCACTCTCACTTATACCATGTTTAATTACCATTAAACCATGCTACATCAGCATTTAAAGCAACAACAACATTAAATTGTCAGGGCTGTATTTCAACACACATATTACAGGTGGTCATTAAGCCCTGGAGAAAACAAACTCCCAAGTTTAATGATCCAACCCCTCTCCTTTTTATTTAATATCACATGCCACCCCAATTTGTTTGTCCTGTCCCCCCATACTTTGTCAATAATCATAAAATGAAACTTGGCATTGCTATGTTTGAAAGTATGTTTATATAGGGCATTTCATGTACATTTATTACGGATGTCACTGAGATGTTCAGACACATGGATACGCATAGATCTCGAAGTCTACCTTACATAAAAGGCAGTACATGAACATATCACTAAATATACCAGCCAATCTGATCCACAATTTGCAAAAAATCTAATGTCATATACTCTACTAGTAATCTTACAAGAAAATTGTTTTGTTTTCAACATATGTCTACATAATGAACAATGCCCACATGGGAATGATCCAATTACTCTTTTACCAGTCAACATAAGCTGTTTTCCTGTATCTTGGTTCCTATTGCCCCATTTGTAGTGGTTAAAGTAAGAGCCAAATGTCTGCCCTCTCCGATAAGAAAATTGGCATTTATCTGTAAGCAAACTAGACAATTCTTCATCGCCTAACAGAATATTCCAATTTTGATTAATAGTATCTCTAATAATATTGATATTCCTACCATACGTGGTAACAAACCTAATGATTTTTCCATCATCAACCCTTTTGCCATGATATTTCAACGTTTCAGACCTATCCGACCAGCCACCCACTTTTTGGCTGACTTAATATTGTTATGTTGATATCCCCTAACCAAAAAATCTCTGTGTGAGATCATCCTCAAAGTATTTATAACTATCTGGAGTAGAACAAATTCTTTTCACTCATAAGAATTGAGACTTTGGTATATTATCAATTACATGGCGAAGATGTAAACTAGTAGCATATAGCAAATTGTTGTATTGTGGATATTTATGAAATATCTTGGATGCCAATGTATTATCGTTATTTCTTGTAACTGTTACATCCAAAAAAAATAATCCGTTGCATATCCATATTAAGAGTGAATTCAATTCCTCACTTGTTTTCGTTTAGGTATTGAACAAACTCCAATAAATATTTTTCATCACTACGCCAAATTAACCAAGAGTCATCAAGAAATCTTCTCCAGATATCTATCTCAGACAAAAAAATATTATGTGAATTGTCATATATAAGCAAGTTCTCTAAGTAGTCCATAATCAAATTGGCATATATGGGGGCAAAAGATGCCCCCATAGCCATTTCCTGAACCTGCCAATAACAGTCTCCTTGAAAACATTTATTCCATGTTGCAGCAAGATTGAGATATGTGTCACCGTACTCCTCTGACTCTATTGTGAGGAGTATTCAGAGGAGACGAAGCCTCCAGTCACCGACTCAGAAAATGAAAATAGGATATCCTCTTTATAACTCCCCTCTGGATGACCGATCAATCTGAAATAAGTCTTCTGTTGACTAGTTAATCTGACTTCTCCTGAAAAGACACTTTGTCAATACTTTGGAGACAAGGACAAAGACTCATGGATCATTCTGCATATTTAACAAATATTATGCATGCAGGCAAGAAGTACCTGGATTATGGTCCTCCACCTCACAGGAAGGATATCGGGTTCTATTTAATCCTATGAGAGTCGAGTGACATCATTACCAAACTTCATAGTATAGATTCCTATGTGACGTCTTTGGATATGGTCCTCCACCTCACAGGAAGGATATCAAGTTCTATGTAATCCTATGAGAGTCGAGTGAGATTGTTACCAAACTTCATAGTATAGATTCCTATGTGATGTCTTTGGATCATCACGGTCTCACAAATCAGACTGCATTTCTAAACATATTTCATTTAACTGAGAAATTCTGCCATGAAGTCCATTAAGATGATACTAGCAGAGCAATAAGAAAATGAATTAAAATTTATAGTGTGTGGGCAAAGACCTTGTCACATCATTCCAAGGGAGGAAGTATAGTTCCTACACTTAATAATTAATACAAATAATTCTGAAGCCATATAACCACAGAATAAGTTATAAAACAGCAAGGAAATTCTGCAGTTAATCGGCTCACCTTACATCTCATGGGATATACAGTATCAGTCTTCAGCAGAATAAGTAATTACCCAGGCATGCACATTAATGACAGCTAAAGACAAAGCAAAAAGCCCAAATCATAGAAAAGAAATTGAGACTGAAACCTTTACTGATTTGTGTGGTTTCTTAAAAAACAGTGTGTTACACTTGTAGCCCCTGTGCAGTGAGGCAATCCAGGTTTGACAGTGAACTATCACACTCACACCAATACACATCCTGAGAGAAGGGAAGTCATAGTAAGACTTCTTCTCTTTAATGTGTATTGTATGTTCCGTTCTGTATTGTTCTTTTCTACCATGTTTTTTTTAACAATATATTCATGACAAATTCTGTTTTCTTTATTGGGATTTAAGCCATTGCTATTTTGCGAATATAAGCTTCAGTCACTGATGAAAATGGTAATTTTGCTGACTTCATCAATCTGGTTCACAGACTGTAAATGAATAAATAAATGAGAAAGTCAATCCCCTCACTCTACAAGACTTTCAGACTTAGGGTTCAGAGGTCAGTCAGGATGACGGAATGTTCAGACTTAGGGTTCAGAGGTCAGTCAGGATGACAGAATGTATTTCATTCAGCAGATGTAGCATGCTAAGTGCAAGGGTTTCACTTTTGTGGAGAGAGATCCTCCCTCACCTCAGTCAGTGAGTTTGTAAATAATTCTAACTTTTCAGATATGCTTGCTCCATTCTCATGTTCCATGCTTGCTATTTCAAGGCATCATGACCTCATGGGTAGTAAAACTGGTGCTCAACTCTGGTGTACAAGGTAGTTATTTAGAAAGGCTGTGTGTCATTTTCACTCCTTGAACAATCCTTATCATCTTGTAGTTGGAACTTGATTCACAGATTTGTCCATTATGTTTTCAGACCGGAGGACTTGCTGGATGTTGATGTCACTTCCTGGAAGACACCACTGTTTTCTATAAAATTGACTTGAAGATAATGTGACAAAGTTCAAACTTACTGATAACACTTTCTCAATGTTCTTACTCCTTAAAATGTTTCCTGTAGCAGTGTATATAGTGTGCTGCTACTGTTTATGCATGACCACTATGCACTGTCTTGGCGAATTTCGCTTTTCACAGTAATAGTGCACCATAGAGTTAATACATGTAAGTGAGTGAGTGAGGGGCACTCCCTCATCATATGGGGGTGTAGGAAGGCTTATTCTTCTTGCTTAAGTGCTACTTCCAAAGAATGTACAGGAATATAGATTGGTCCTGTTCTCAACAGGGTGAGACTGAGAACTCAATTTTGGATCATTCATGTCTCTGCCAGTCAAGATGACATGATTATTAACATTTTTGTACATAGGATTTTGGAGTTACAGTAATTCATTTATAAAAACAAACATAATTTCGTCTTTCACAGTGACAAAAATTTTTTTTAGGACTAACAAGCATATTTTGCAGAAAGTGGTTTTAGCGTTGTCCTTAAACCTATTTGACTTGTAGTTTTATTTATGTGGGAAAACCATAGAAGAAAAAGAACAATTTCTTCATATCACCGAAGCCCATTATCAGAGTACAGTATATTAGTTCAAAAACATTAACTAGATTTTCAACCCTTTCCTGCATTATATCCAATTTGGAATGGAGCTGGCATAATGGTTAAGGTGTTTACCTCACAGACACAAAGTACAAAGTTTGATTCTCACCTTAGGAAGCATGATTAGTATTAAAATTGCCTAATAAACTACAAGCTAAAGAAGAGTTTGACAGAGTTAAGCAAACCCTGTGGAAATGGACTGCTAAATGTATTATTTTTGGCTAAAGAAATGTGATTACCTTCAATGCTCGTTTTAAAAATGCATCAGTTGCAGACGTGTGTTCTGCAGCCATGTGGCTATCAGTTTACTCTTTCATTGATTACTGCTACCTGGAGTATAATTACAAATGGTAGGACTATTTGTCACCTCATTGCTTCAGAACTGATCTGCCTGAGAGCCTGCATCATCAGATAATAGGGCTGCCACCTGTCTGGAAGACGATTACCAATTTTGATTCTTATATTCTTTTGACCCACTACTGAGGGTCACTTAAAGTAAGACATATCACATGTGTCCATTCTCACAATATCCACTGATCATTTGAAAGATACGCTCTTCAAAGAGTGCTTTTTATTAGTCCACCATTCCATTATACTTGAACCCTTCATCAGCTTGTAGGCGGATATCCCAGTATGTCTGCAAGTTTAACATTTTATACCCTTGTTTAGTTATGGCTCTGCAGATAATGCCACTCATTCTCAGTGAATATATGAACTAAAAACTTTGTGGTTCAATTATGAACCCTCAAGTTCTAGTGTGTGATACCAGTGCATGCACTAATCTGTGGTGTGTGTGTGTGTGTGTGTGTGTGTGTGTGTGTGTGTGTGTGTGTGTGTGTGTGTGTGTGTGTGTGTGTGTGTGTGTGTGTGTGTGTGTTTTTATCTATTACAGTTCCTTACACTTGCATGGATGGAGATTGAATTTTACCTGTGGCTTGGCATCTCCAATGAGTCCCCTGTCCAGCCTGTGGTTGCCCAGCATGGATATTGCCCAAAACTCAGTCCTTATGTATCACTGAGGTTGCAACACATAAGAGTGTGAACAAAGATAGGGAACTGGTAGTCATAAGTTTAACAGTGACCCACACTCCATCTGTGGAGTCCAGTGATCAGCAGCTCATACGGAATCAGAGATCCACCACAGCCACTTAAGAGGCAGTGCATTTTCATGGGTGGCCCTGATCTATCCTACATCATGACATCTTCCTTGATGCTACACTTGATATGAAGTGTGTTTACAGAAACATCCCTTATCCAGGGCCCCAAGGCAGTGATGCATCCATTCCCACCTGTACATACAGTCTTCTGACCCTCATTCATAGGTCTGACTGACTAGAGGCATGAAAGTGGCTGCCTTTCTATTACACACATTCTACTTTCCCAAAATAGGCATGCCCATCTCCCTTACTTATCCATTAAATACCCAAGCTCTTCATTGATCTTGGGTCACCTTGGGCTATATTTACAGATTTATCCTTCAATGTCACCAGAGAGCAGACCTCTCAACTGTCAATATTTTGGAGGAATGTCCCTACTTTCAGGCCTGATTTACCACTGAATAGGATGTGCCTATATTTGGAAAAATGTTCCTACTTTCAGACTTGATTTACTCCTTCACAAAAATTTCTGCATCTCTTTCATCACAAGTAATTTTTGAAACTGTCTAGTACACAGAAAACCATACATTACCAACATAGTAATTGCACCAGTAATTTAAAGAAATTATTACACTGTTGTTTTGCTAACATGGTTATATTTTCTATTATGTTTTCACTCTCTTTTTTAAACACGTTCATGAGTACTAACTGACATTTCTACTGTAAGAGGAAAGAATTATGAACCATCTCATATTCATATTTTATGCAAATTAGATTTCCAGATTTTTAGATGGATGTCCCCACATTTCAAGGGCCTTTGCTCCTGTGTTCAGTCTCTTTACATTTACAGGTCTGCCAGTGAATCAAATTCTTGAGTGTAAGAGTTAGAAAACGGAAGAGTTAGAGAATGCAAGAATTTCTGCTGCACTGAGTCAGGTGTCATCATCTGTAGGGAATCCTCTTGAAAATCTGCTAAAATCATGATTTTTCACATATTTGTGAAAAATATCAGTGAAATGGAAATGTTGACAATAAGCATTTAGTTTTTACATTTTCTCATCTGCCAGCTACTGTAATATACTTAAGGTTGCCATTACAATTAAAACCCTACCCCAATATCTATAAATAATACCATAAGTCAGAAAGTTCAGTATCTTGATGTAAATGACTGATAGTTCACTGTTTTTCAATGAGCGAATTAACAATATAACTCTGGACATACCTAAAAGACTTGGAGCTCTTATCTCCAAATATTAAAAGGCCTTAGCCACCCCCCCTCCTACTACTAAACTGTTTTATAGCATGTCTGCCATTAAAGGTTCATAGGCTTATAAGTGTTTACTAGACTACTAGACTAATAATCACAAGGGCCTTTTTAAGCCTATCAATGCAACCCAATTCTCTGACAAGTTCTGACACCCTTGATAATTGTAAGCAGGGGCATGGGAGATGAACCATTTACAGGTTACCTGTGTCCATTAGAGACATAAGTGCAAAATCAGGGATGAATTTCCTGTTCCCTATCCAATTGTCTAGGGTACACTTGAATTGGGTTAGGGAGGAATGCTGCTTCACATGGATGGGGAGCCTGTTCCAGAGATGGGTTAGTCTCTGCAATGCATATCTGTCTTTCCAGCAGGTACTATTTATACCACAGGCAAGGTTTAAGTCTTTAGAATGGGTAATTCTGGTGCTGTTTGTTTTGATAACATGCAGCAGGTCCATCAGAGTGGGGTCTGACAATGTCCTGTATGCCAGACGTAAGTCTAACATCAACAGCAGTAGGAGACATAATACAGGGATAGCGCCTTGAGACAGTCTGCGCAGGACATTTTACTTATGCCCTGTATTCTTTTAGTGAGGAAGCTCCATGGATGTTCCATTTTTTAGATATGCCTAGTTAGGTACACACCAAAGGAGACATTGCACCCAATAACAGGTCTGATGAATGGTGAATACAATGGAACAATGAATTCATTGGGCCTAGATGCCATACTTTTGTTTATTTATAATGATTTCCTCACTACTGTAGACATGTGATTGTCAGAGGCTAGATTACTGCCTATATGTGTCCCTAAGTCCTTGACTACTGGGTCAGATCTAAGGGGTATGTTGTGAATATGACAGTTACCAGGGGTGGAGGACTTTCTGAAGGATACTCTAACTTATTTTGTGACATTCAGTTTTAGTCCATGGCTCTAACACTAGTTGTTTGTCTATGCCAACCCCTCCTACAGAAGATTTCTTTCAGTGTGGGAGTCAATGACAGCTCCTAATTTGCAATCACCTGCAAATTTAGTTAGCCAGGGACCATAGACATTGGCCTTGACTTCAAAGAAGTAAATGCCAAAAATGAGAGGTCCAAGGACTGATCCCTGAAGGACTCCACTTGTGACTGGCCTCTTTGTTCTTAGCCTCATAGATGTGCACTAGGCTAATGTCCCTGGCATTGTGCCACCTGTCATTACATCCCAGTGCCTCTATCAAGTTTCTCTTGAAGAGGGCTAGTGAGGTGCTCTGCCTGACATATATGGGAAGTCTATTCCAGAGCCTGGGCAGTCTCTGGGTTATGAACCTGTTCCTCCAGCATGCTCTGTTGATTGTGGTAATGAGGTTGAGGTTTCTGGAGTGAGTGGTGCAGAGGGATTGGGATTTCTTTAGATGTAGCATTTGTAACAGATCTGGGTCAGACATGGCTTTGTAAGTCAAGCAGTGATCACCTGTTAGTAGACGATATGAGATGAAGAATAACTGGAGTTTTCTGAGTCTGTCCATGTAGGACATGTGTTTAAAGCCTAGGATTCTTTTCGTGAGGTACTTTTGTGGCCTCTCCAGCTGTTGCAGGTGTCTAGTGAGGTATATGCCAAATGGGGCATTATATTCTATGACTGGTCTAATGAGGGAAGAGTAGAGAGAAATGATGACCTCTTTCTCCCTGGATGCACAACCCTTGGTAATGAGATGTGCTACATAGAAGGACTTTCTGACCACAGTGGCAATGTGGTGATGGAAGGAGAGGTTGCTGTCAACCTGTGTCCTCAGATCTCTTATAACTCCTTCAGTGGGTTACCATCGATGTAGTAATTAGTGAGAACTGAGTCTTTCCCAAAGGGGATGATGATGCATTTTTTGGCATTAAGCTTAAGGCCATAGTTTTGACAACAGTAATTGGTCACAGTGAGGCCTTTCTGTAGGATGTCTGCATCACTTGGGGAGTTAATAATGGCTCCCATCTTGCAGTCATCTGTGAATTTGGTCAGCCAGAGTATCTCCATGTTGGCCTGGACTTCTGAGAAGTAGATGCCAAACAGGAGAGGACCCAGGACCAATCTTGGAGTCCACTACTTTCACACTGTGTGTTCTATCTGTGAGCCAATTTGCAACCCACCTAATGATATAGGGGTTGATGCCTATTCTGGTGAGTTTATCAATAATTCCTGAGTGAGGAATGGTATCAAAGGCCTTGGCCAAATCGAGGTAGGCTGTATCAATTGCCTTATCTTCATCCACCACCCTGGTGACTGACTCAATGAAGTCAACCAGGTTGAGCAGGCATGATCTACCTTTCACAAAAACAAATTGCATGGAATCTAGAGTTTGGAGATTCCCTATATCCTTGTTAATTAGGTCCATGATGATGTGCTCCATAGACTTACATATCAGACTTGTCAGGCTAATGGGGTGATAATTTCCAGGGTCTGTAGTCACTTCTCCTTTACGGAGAGGGATGACTGTAACATTGCACCATTTGGTTCGGACAAGGCCTGAGGTGAGGCTGTGAGTGAACAGAGCACACAGATGTGGTGCCAGTTCACTTTGTAATTCCTGTAGAACACAGCCAGGGATATTGTCGGGTCCCATGGAAGCTGTATTTTTGGCCTTAGACAATGCAGCAGTTTTTTAGGGTGCCTGGAATTCTTCTGGTATTGAGATTAGTCCTTTAGGGGGGAAGAAAGGGGTAAAGTTGGCACAGAATCCATCAGCCTGTATGTTGGTAATATCTGTTGGCTCACTATAGTAACTCAGAGCAAATCTGGGTATTGCCATGGAGATTCTTGATATAACTAAAGAAGGCTTTGTGGTTGTTTTTAGTGTCTGCTGCAATTCTGCCTTCATAGCTGGATTTGGAGGTTTTGATGAGGGATATCAACTTTTTGTTGAGGCTAATAAGGGAATTTTTCCAGTCTTGGGACTTCACCTTTTTCTGCAGCAGTTTCTTCCCTCTGTTGTAGAGTTTATTAATGGCAGGGGACCACCAGACTGGCTTCCTTTTTTTGGAAGAGAGCATCTTGGTTGTGTTGGGTATGGCTAGTTCCATGCATTTATGTACGTGTTTGTACAGTGCATTGTTGTATGAGTTGGCAGTCATGCATCTATTTGCCATTGGCATGGGTGCCGTGAAGTTAGCCACTTCTGTTTTTAGGAGTCCAAAGTCAGCTTTGGAGAAGTTTTTCATGGTGGATACCTTTGCGGGAGGTGTGGGTGAGAAGTGGATTTCCATGGTGATTAGTTTGTGGTCGGATCTAACCAGGAAGGAATTGACTACTGGTATAGAGCAATGGCTGCCCATGTTAGTAATAAACAGGTCACGGATGTGCTTCCTCTAGTGGGGGTAAGAATGAGCTTGTCCAGGGCATTGGAACTGATAAATTCCAGAAAACGTTGGGCAAGTGCATTGATGCTTGTGTAGTTTTCCCAGTTGATGGAGGGGTAGGTGAAGTCTGCTAGTATGAGAGTGTTGGGTTGGACCTTGCTAGATTCTAGGGTGCTTAGAAATGTGAAGTAAGAGTCTAGGGACATGGTTGGGGACTTGTAGCAGGTTATAGCCTGGATCACAGTCTTACCCAATGTTAGTTGTACCTGAAGTATCTTAGATGCATTATGCTTGGCTACTTGTCTGGAGGTGTGGATATCCTTTATGAATATGGAGACACTACTGTGTTTGGAGCTTTGGTCTATGTTTTGGGGCTGAAAGTTGTGAATGAGTTATAGCCCGGTAGTGCAGGGGTGCTTTCTGTCGCTTTAAACCAGGTCTCCATTACAGCAGAAATGTCGATGTTCTGCATTTTGAGGAGTGTTTTGAGTGAGTGCATCTTGAGATTTAGACTTCTAGCATTGAGCAGTATGACCCTCAGATTGCATTTATTTATAGCTGTTATGCTGGTAATTTGGTCTTTGGAACACCACCTAAAAAAGGCAGTATAAGGGTGGCAAGTGTCTTATCCAGTACTCGGATACTCAGAGTTGAGAGATGCAGGCCATCTCTGGCAAAGCATCAAGGTCTGTCAATCATCTCATCCCAAGCAGACAGATACTGGATACCCTTAGAATGACACCAGAAACTTAGCCAGTTCTTGAATTTAATCAGTATTTCTTTGTACTGTGGCATAATTCTGGGTGATGGTAGGATACTGCTTAGGGCTAGTGTCATATCTGCCTGGGCCAAATAATCCAAGAGCTCCACCATTTCTCTTTTCATGTAGTCCAGGGAGGTGCATCTCAGGTCATTCACACCCACATGGACAATGGCAGAGTCATAATTGTACTTGTTATGGAGTGACCTGAGTGCATGTGTTATGTGTCAGATTCTAGCACCTGATAGATAGCTGACTGTTACCTTCTCCTTATTCAACCTAGTGAGCGGGACATCTGTGTGCCTCACTATTGAGTCACCTATGATTAGTGCATTGGGCAAGGTGTTTAGCCTTAGGGGCTTAGGTTGAGGGGCACACTGTGCAGGTGAGCTATGTGTCCTGTGGTTTGTGGTGTGTTGTGGTGATTGAGTGCATTTCTGTCTTGGAGGTCTCTTCTGTTTGGTTAAATTTGTATTGAGTGCCTCCACGAAGGTGGGCGTGTGGTTTATGTTTTTATCTGAGAGCTGTGATAGTGGGTGTTCTGGAAGGCTATGTGTTCCATGTGGTGTGGTGCAGCTGTTGACCTTCTCCTCTTGACCAGGTAGTCCGGTCTTGGCTGGAGAGTGCATTGCTTCCATTTTGATTATATAAGTGCATCTCTCACAAGTGTGACTGTTGGGAGGTAAGACAAGAGGGTTGTCTGTGTACATGAGGCAGTTGCTACACTGCCTCAGAATCCCCAAATGCACCAGGTTAATAGGAAAAAACACAGGGAACTTCCCTTTAATCATGACAGGAGGGGTGGTCATAATTAATAAGTGCTGGAGCTATTTATGTGAAGAATGACTAGTGCTAATGGCTCTTAGGTGTGCTATAACAATTGCTACAACCTGTTGAAGTGCAAAGCAATTAGGCTATTTGAAGTGCAAGAGAGAAAGAACTAGCAAGATCTAAGGAAAAAACTGAAGAGCAGACTTTCTGGCACCAGTAATAGTTTACCTGAGCTTGCCACCACTCAGCGGAGCTTAAACAAGTGCAAACCCAGGCAAACGAGGGCTGTTATACCAGAAAGTTAAAGGGTATGGAAAAACTGCCCAAAAGGCCACTAAACTACAATTTCTGGGCCAGAAACCACTTCTCTTGTGGTAGATAGGCTACCTAGTGCTTACCACTCCCAGTGATAAGCTAGAAGGCTTCCCTCCTTCACAGAAAGGCTTGTGGTGGGGGCTCAGAAGCTTACAAACAGTCCTGGATGCAGCAAATCTGTATCTGGCCTACATTAGTTACAGGAAAGGTGGGAAATAAGCTTAGAACTTTTCTATGTTTTTTTTTTGTTTTCTTTTTACAGAAAAGCAGATTAAACAGTAGTAAAACAATTCAAATGCAGTGCAAGTTAGCACACTTGAGTGTGTAGCAATATTAAAGCAAATACAGTTTAAAATAAATGCAATTAAATTTAAAAAATGACTAAAAACATGCAGAAAGCAGTAAATTAGGGGAAAAAATCAAAATGGAGGCACTTAGAGTATCAGAAAACAATGCCAGCAAATATATAAATTAAATATAAATATTTAATTCAGTCAAGCAAAAATTAAGATAGTGCAGAAATCTGAACAATTAAAAAGTGCCAAAAATATACTTATCAGCTCTATATTTTCAGATTGTTTGAGAAGCACACTCAGTCACAACACAAAGAGATTCTAGCAATGGTAGCTTCTGCAAAGTGTTTTTTATAAAGTAGAAAGGGAGAAAGAGGGAAGAGAACATAATTCAAGGTTAAGAAACCAAGTGGGTTGGCTTTCTCAAATGTTCTCTCTGTATTAGGTAGAATGAGCTAATGACAGTATACTGGGAGGAGTGTCCCAGATCAGATTGACAGTAGGGTTGGGCAACTGCAAAGCCACCAAGTATAAGAACAAGATACCAACAGGGAAGGCAGTTGGGGAACTATACTATAGCTACTAGTTACTCACAAACAGAAAATACAGCTCTCAGTATGAAAAAGCAGTTTATAGTAATTCAGTAAAATGCAATTACAGTAATGAAACACTATCTAGCAAATAAAAATACAGTTAAACAGTATAAAACAGTACACAAATGCAGTGAAACAGTAAAAAAGCTTTATAACAGTGCCAAATGTAGTAGATTAGGTATATAGCACAATTATAAGCATTAAGAAGTGCAATTCAATGAAATAAATGTAAGAAATAACTTATTCTGCTCTTGGAGTCTTAGAGAATTTCTCCTTTGTCCCAGTGATAAATCACCACTCTACACCCTAGTAAAAACAAGCACAGCCCCCTGCAGACACAGGGTTTAAATACCAGAAAAGATGGAAGAATCTAGAAGCTCAAATTACTAGACAGTCCTGCTAGACCCTGCTCTTTCAACCAATCACTCGTGCCAGAGAAAGCAATGCAACCCTGTTACTCTCACATACAGATAAGACAAGACACTATCAGCAGAAGATGGCTACGAGAAACACAGGAAACTCAACAAACAAAACAACTAGGCCTGGATAACAGCAGGCCTCTATTCAGACTATGCTACCTGAGTAGAACACAAAAACTTCACAAAAAATGCACAGAAAAACACAGATAGAGCACTCACAAACAGATAATACAACTCCTGGTATGAAAAAGCAGTTTAGAGTTAAGTAATTCAGTTAAAATGCAATTACATTAATGAAACACTATCTAGCAATGAAAAATACAGTTAACACAGTATAAAACAGTACACAAATGCAGTGAAAGAGTAATAAAAAGCATTATCACAGTGCAAAATGTAGTAGATTAGCTGTACAGCACAATTACAAGCATTAAGAAGTACAATTCAATGAAATAAATATAAGAAATAACTTATACTGCTCATGTAGACTTAGGGAATTTCTGCTTTGTCCCACTGATGAATCACCACTCTCCAGCCTAGTAGAAAACAAGCACAGCCCCCTGCAGACACAGGGTTTAAATGTCCGAAACAATGGAAAAATCTGGCAGCTTGAATTACTACCCAATCCTGTTAGCCCCTTCTCTTTCAACCAATCACTCCTGATAGAGAAGGTCAGGCAACCCTGTTATGCTCTCTTACAGAGAAGACAAGACACTATCATCAGAAGATGGCTGCCAGAAACACAGTTAACTCAACAAATAAAACAACCAGGCCTAGATAACAACAGCCCTCTATCCAGACTATGCTACCTGACTAGAACACAGAAGCATCACAAAAAATGCACAAAACAGCATAGCACTCACAAACAGATAATATAACTCTCAGTATGAAAAAGCAGTTTACAGTTAAGTAATTCAGTAAAAATGCAATTACAGTAATGAAACACTCCCTGGGATTCATTAAGCTTGCACCATGCGCCGGAGTAGCGTAGGCAATCTAGCGTCAAATATGGCCGTCGAGCGATTCAGGTAAGAGCTGTTTCCACGTGCACTACCAGCGTATGCCAGAGCTGCGCAGCTCCCGGCGCATGTATGCTAATTACCCCATGCACAGCAGTGTAGCATGCAAATGAAGGTATATAGCGATTTATGAAGTTTTGCAGGCGTAGCGTAAGCATGTAGAAATGTAAACAAAAAAAAATGGTTTACATGTTGTTAAACATAAAATCAGAGCCATGAAAGCGGACCAAACTTACGTGTTATAATGTTAATATATGTCAATGGCTACATATATAGCTAATGGCATAAAACAACATGCACAACATATTAAAACTAACATTTAATTTCATGGCCACACCAACGCAAAGTAAAACTGCAGTGCATCAGTGCGCAAATGGGATCATAAAGCGAATATATTTAGATGTCATAAAACTGTAATGTAACGCAATTCATGATATCCCCATAATAGTCAGTGGCACGCATACTACACCACAACCATGGCACAAGGGTTGCTAAGGGTCTGTGACAGTGTTCCGTGTGGTAACTAGGAATTAGCAGTCAATGCCATGCAAATGAGTCAAGTAATACTGAATCGCAGACGTCCCGCCGGCGTAAGGATGTACCACACAGCGTAGCTTTACAACACCGAGGAGTGGCCTGGAGGTAAACATGACATCAAGAGACGGGTGCGCCACCGTATCTGTAAGCACATTGGATCATTGCTAATCCATGGAGGGTGTTGCTAAGCAAAGCCACAGGATAGGGGTGTGGAAGTAGCAATAGCTTTGCTTAGCTGAGAGCACACAAGGTAACCAAAAGTCCATGTGAACGTGGATGAAAACGGGCATGAAACCCTTTAAATGGATGTGTGCGTCGCACACCATAGCTGAAACAGGAAGAATACAGGAAGACAATAAGGAAATGCTGCAGCATGGTAATTGGAGTACAAATGAGTAATTAACACCTAGAAACTTACAGTGGGCCATAGACAACAGCTAACAAGTCTGCTAGCAGCTACCTGCAGAACAGGAATGGGGATGTTCCGTACAGCAAAGAAAAGAGAACTGTCACGGCAGAACAAAGCAAACTTGCTGTAGATCAGCTACCTAACACATTTCCCAACACAATCCTGGGTTTTGGAAGCACAAAACAAGAAAGGCGGCAGCTGGATGCATGCCTGACAATGGGAGGTGAATCGGGTTGAAAATAGAAGTTAAAGGGCAATAGATGAATCATGGCAGACAAGTGTAAGTCAACACAAAAGGCCCTACAATAGCAGTACCTGCTGTAAAACCAATAATTAAGATACCCTGCAGCTGGAATAGCACAAACACACCCAATTACACCAGCAACATCCATTGCACAATAGTATAAGGTGTGAAAGCCCCACACACACACTTGTGTATTCCCAGACACTCTGCACCATTGGAATATACAGACGGGGAACTTTTAATATGTATATGTTAGGGGCTGCCATAGCTTTGATTCATGAGCATGTGTTGGAGACTGATGGTGGTGTGGTGGATGATGCTGACAACCATCTCAGGCACCGGAGGAGGAGACAAGTGTTCAGACCCAGGGTAACCTACTAGGGGCTACATGATCTGGAGATACTAGAGCATTACAGGGTGGACAGGGACATCATACAGCAACTTGTTGAGCTGTGCGGCCATGCCTCAGAGCCAGAAGTAACAGAGGGAAACCCATCTCAGTGGACACGAAGGTATGTGTAAGCTTGAGAATACTAGCCACAGGTACCTTCCAAAGACCAACTGAGGACATCATGGGGATCTCACAGGCATCAGCATCCAGGGTACTCCAGCAGTTCCTGGATGCCATGTTACCACATGCCAATGAGCACATACACTTCCCCTGAATGCAGGAGGAGTTGGCCAGCAATATGCATCTTTTCCACCGTGTGGTGGACTACCCGGAAGTAGTGGGTGCAATAGACTGCATGCACATACACATGAAGTCACCACCCAGTGAGCAGGGTAGGTGCTACATAAACCACAAGGGATTCCCTTCCATCCACTGCCAGGTCATGTGCAATGCCCAGGGCATTATCATGGATGTGTGTGCTGGCAGTCCTGGAAGCTATCACGACTCCCACATCTGGCATGCCTCACAGCTGTATCAGGTATTTGCCAGGGGGGACATCCCATATGGCCACCTGGTGGGGGATGCTGGCTATGCACTGGAACTATGGATCATGACACCCATCAGAAATGTACACACAGCCATGCAAGAAAGCCATAATGAGGGACACGCAGAAACCAGAATCATCATAGAGCGCATGTTTGGGATGCTGAAATCACAGTTCCGTTGCTTGGACATATCTGGTGGAGCCTTGCAGCACTCTCCAGGAACGTGTGCCCACATCTTCATAGTATGTGCCATGCTACACAATATGATCCTGCGGAAACAGCTGCAGCAGGGACAGAATGGTGAAGGCCCTTACAGCCCACCACCATTGCCAAGGGACCCACAGGCACAGGGCAGCTCAGACCATGAACACCCTGTGTTAGCCCCAATAGGCAGACAGAGGCGTGCCCAGTATGCCCATGCCTTGGCAAAGAGGGAACGTATAGCGCACACACTGACAGTGTAGGCACTCATGGACTGACACCCTTCTCCACCTGCGCTCACAGCAAACATGGATGGCACACACACAAGACCACCTGTAAATTGTCATGTATAGGTGGTCTACTGTGTGCATTCTACATAGGTAGCCCTCAACTATTGTACACACAACTGCCATTGGCACAAGATAAATCAATACTGAACAGTATATTAAGCTATCAGCATGTCTCCATACTGTATGTACAGGTTCATAGATACATAGATAGGTACATGCCCAACCGCTGAGGCCACTCATAAGCATAGGCAAAATGTGTCTGCTGTCGCCACCCCATCGATTAACTAACTGTCCCTCTGTGGAGCAGAGGCATTTGCGGGATCCCTGGGGTGAAGCTACTGTTTGCCACCCACTCTGCAAGGATGCCCCAGACTGTTAGTAAGGGGTTTTGTGTAATGTAATCAGGGATGTGTTTCCAAATAATGGGGAGTATCCCTGACAGGAATCTTCACAGATGTGTACATGTTACATAGTATACCTTCAACACAGCTTGCATATATAGGTAGTTCTCCACAAAATAATAAACATGTGGAACACACAACCACTGAAATGTGCGATCATAACCCTTGCACTACCAGTGCCTGCTCTGAGAGGTAAGATATCACTGCCAGGATTCGAACACACAACCATGTACACATTCATCACAATAACATACCAGTAAGCTACCTGAGATGTACCAATGGCAGTCATGTATACTGACAGGATAAAACACAAAAGGTAGGAATGTTTTGAAATAGGACAAACAGGCATGTACACAATGAAAGGTGTATGTTATATATATATATATATATATATATATATATATATATATATATATATATATATATATATATACATCATCATATAGAGAGAGAGAGAGAGACGGAGGGAGAGAGAGAGAGATATGTTGATATATAGGGATATACATATATATGTAGATATATAGATAGGTTAACAACATCTACATAACCATGGAGGTACATTTAAATGGGATACCTACCACATACCGACTGCTCTACATACCGACGCACGTAATCCCGAGGCTTAAGGTCTGAAAGAACACAGTACCGAAACACCAGATGCGCGAGTTGTAATCTCACGATGTTAATGGACAGTTAGTCAGTGCTTCTGGTGTTGCAGTGTGGGTAGGTTACTGTGTGTACGTGTGTTTCTTAGGGCTGTAGTGTGTGTTCTGTGTGTGGTGTGTGTTGTTGGGGGACTGTAATGTGTGGTTGTGGGTTAGCTTTGTGCGTCTGTTTGCGTGACCTAGGATGTAGAATATTAAAGTAGTGGGTGGTGTGTGGGGCGCAGACACCTACATGGGGTGTGTAGGGGGGCTTGGCCACCTACCCATACGTAGTGTAGGATGGTTTGTTTGGATGTGTTGGGTAGCAGTGTGTCTGTGTGTGCATGTGTGTGTTCCATGTTCGTGTTACCTTTGTGAGTTACTGTCGATGTCAGTAATGTGGGGTATAGGAGTCTGTTCCTGGGACTGTGTGCATCGGAACACTGTGGTTTCAGAATTCCATAGGTCTCCCTTATACAGCGGTTGAAGTGTTCACATATGTGTATAACATAGACCATAGCAATCATCACTACCAACCTTTATCAACAAAGGATATGGAGAGTATATGTCTATTCACCATTACAAATATGTGCTATGGACATGAGCCAATGATAGTGTTACCACCTGTTCCACTTTGCGAGGGACACTCCCTCTTTGGGCGGTTGTGTCCCAATCAAATATATTAAACGTGGCAAATGTCCTGGGATTGTAGGACATAATTATGTCCCATATGTACTGTAATAGTTGCATACAATAGTTATTTCTGTATCTAAAGTACCTACATGGTACAGGTAACAGGATAAACTACTAAACTGCTACAAGAATAAGCTTATATTTAGGCAAGAAAGGAAAGTTCTATCCCTTGTACTGACCGTGGGTTTGTGTCAGCCTGTAAAATCAGATGTGTGCCCCAAAAAGGACCCACTATGGACATATGAAAAGGTGGCAACCCTAGCCAAAGAGGGTCAGTCACCAACAAAACTACAATGACTGCAAATACCTATGACAGAAATACACAACTATCATGTAGCAACACATTATTACATTCAGATGTATTACCGAAGGGATTCAAGGACCAACATCACCTGCATGCTATACAGGAACCACACACCAGTGCCTTAATGAATCAGCCTGCAAATACCATTGTATTAGTCCACAAAAGGATAGGTGTTCAAATAGGGAAGGAACCCTCATGCACATAGCGATTATGTATAAAAGCAGTTCCTACACACCTGCATTTGCTAAGCACACCCACCAACATCACCCTCACACCCAAACATATTACAATACAAATTGTAATAACATCACAAATCATTCACACACTATACGACATCTGCAGAAGCCTTAACATACCTTGTCAGAGACACACTAACATGGCCCTAAGTGAAATAGTGGCTGTTATACAATGGAACAGCTACTGATGTAATAGAGTTTGTTTTCACTAATCCCGTTTCAGAGGATTGTGCGTACACCAGGATGTGTTAGCAATTAGTGAGTACAGCACAGTATCCTACACTTGTACACCAAATCAAGGATGTCTGGTGAGCACACTGTATACCACATAACAGTTCATGCATGGCCATACGGCCTTGAGCTGGCCAAACATCCTTGCCAGACTTAAACATCTGCAGAAGTATCAGGTACAAACAAACCCTGCATAAGTAGCACTGTTCCAAAATATAACAGCTGTACTCACATGTAAAACTAAATCATCTAGCCATTACACACAGTCCATGGGAGTCATGAAGCTAATATATCTCTGTGTGTCTCCATATAGCTGTTGAAATATATCGCAATAACACATCTAGGCCATCTCCCTTGAAAATAAGGCAAACGGACAACGCCTAAAAGGAGTACTCACTTATATACCACTGTTGCCATGGTATCTGCTAATGGAGTAGCTGCACAGCTGATGTACATCCAATTAACTACTTTGGAACAGCAATTGGTGGACAGGATACCACATGTTACCAATATGTAACTAGAAAAGGATGTGTCATCACACATTCAAACCATCCATATATACTAGCGGAATATTACAAATAACAATAAAACACAAACCAAAAAGGATTGAATCAACTGTTAACGATATGTTGGGTTACTAATAAGGTATGTAGAACAGTCAGTATGTCTGCGTATGTAGTACTATTCTGTAGTATTTAAAGTGCATGCAATTCATATAGTGGAAACAGTTATCTTGCAGTGATGTATTGTTGAGCATAGTCATGCTTGTAGTATTTGTGCGTACTGCTGTAGGTCACAAGGCAAACACTGCATACACCACAAGGGATGTATTGTAGGCAGATATATATTACAAGCTACATAGCATTACTGTAATGGTAGGCAAACATTAGTTATGTCAATCAGCATTTACAATACAGAATAACAGGATACATATGTCTTTTAGTGAGCTGACAGTTTATCAGCATGATAGCAAAGTAAAATGGAAGAGCTATTAAAATATCCATGCACATAAGACATGTAATATGTACAAAGGTAGGTACTAGGCTGTCTTACCAAGGGTATCTGTAAGCCTAGCTAGCATGTGTTGTCTTTCGCCAGCCCCATAGGTTGGTTCCCTATGCCTCTGAATGGCAGAGCCAATAGATCCCTGTGCCTCTGTCCAGCAAAGCCACTGCAGTGATCCCTGGGTACATGTCTGTCTCCCATCCACATGTCAAGGTTTCCCTTGAAGAGTGCTCATGATGGCCCCTGCCTGATTTACATTGGAATCACGTTGCAAAGCATAAGGAGTGTCTGGGTCAGGAATCTATCCGTTCAGCATGTCCTACTCATCATTGTGGTTAGGTGTATATCCCTAGAGCATGTGGCACTCAGGGGCTTCAGTTTAGGTGGAGTATATCCAGCAATACTGGGTTGAACATGGGCCTTGTATGTCAAGCAGAGATCACCTGTGAGTATGCGGTATGCAACTTAGTACAGTTGGAGTTTCATAGGTTGGGCTGCATAGGTCATCTGTTTGAGGTCAGCAATCCTCTTGGTGTGGTACTGGTGTGGTCTTCCAAGTTGTTGCAGTTGTCTTGTAAGGTATATCCCAAATGGGGTGTTGTATCCTTTAATGGGTCTGATATGACATGTGTAGAGTCACAATTGCCCCTCTGATATGGATGCGAACCAATTAGAGATTAGGGGGGCCATGTAGAAGGATATTCTAACCACCTTGCCATTATGGGTATCGAAGGAGATATTGCTATCTACTGGTGTTTCTGGATCCAGTATTACCTTTTTTGTATGTAGGGGACTAGCACCTATGTGGTAGTCCACGGGTAATTAGTTATATCAGAAGGGGATGACTATTCACTTTTAGGCATTCAGCTTGACGCCATGGTATTAACACCAGGTTTCCATCTTAGTGCGACCCTTCCAGAGGGTGTCTGTAACAGCTGGATGAACAATTATGTCCCCTAGTTTGCAGTCGTCTGCAAACCTTTTCAGCCAAAGCCCTCCTGTGCTTGCCTGTACATCAGAGAAATATATACCGAACATGAGGGGTCCTAGGACTGAGCCCTGGGGGACGGCAGTTGTAACTGGTATACAGTCGGACCTAGGGTATGCAACTCCTACTGTGTGTGTTCTGTCCGTGAGTCACTCTGCAAACCATCACATGATGTAGGGGTTAATGTTCAGGTGGATGGGTATGTTGATAATACCAGAAGGAGGAATGGTGTTGAAAGTCTATGAGACATCTAGGTAGGATGTGTGGACCTCCTTACCCTCATCTAATGCCTTGGTAACTGTCTCTAAGAAGCCCACCAGGTTTAGGAGGCATGGCCCGGCCTTAACAATGCCAAACAGGGAGGGGTCAAAGGTTGGGAGGTACCCAATGTCTCTGTGACAGTGATCCATGATGTGCACCATAGCCTTGCAGACCAGGTTAGTCAGGCCTTTAGGGAAATAGGTCCCGTGGTCCATTGTGGTGCCACCTTTGTGGAGTGGGATAACTGTTGCTGTGTGCCATTCAGAGGGCACTATGCCCGATGTGAGGCTATTATTGAACATGGTGCGTAGGTGAGGAGACAGTACGATCCAAAGGTCATGTAAAACGCAGCCTGGGATGTTGTCCAGTCCCATGGATGCTGTGATATTGCCTTCAGAGTGTGCAGCTTTGAGAGGGATCTGCCAGGAGGTTGCCAATATCAATTATTTCTGTAATGTTCATGCCTTTGTGCTGTAACTCAGAGCAGATCTGGTTGTTGACATCAAGGCTCTGTGGTTGTTGTTGGTATTAGTTGCATTATAGTTTTTGTAACTAGCTTTGGAGGATCATATAAGGGATCTCACCTTCTTACTGAGGCTGGCCAGGGATCTCCTCCATGCATGGTATTGTACTCTCATTTGCAACAGTGTCTTCCTCCTGTAGTACAATATGTTTATGGCAGGGGACCACCAGATTGGTTTATTTAATTATGAGTATAGCGTCCTGATTCTGTTTGGAATAGCACAAGCCATGCACTCCTGTAAGTGCTTATGGAGTGCATTTGTGTAGGATTCAGCAGTTGTAACAGTACTGTCCATCTGCATGGGTGTCATGACGTCCACCATGTCTGCCTTAAAAAGCATGTAGTTGGCCTTGTAGACATATTATATGGTCTAGGATATTGTTACCCCTGATAGGTGTGTGGATATGTTGAGTCAGGGCATTGGTGTTTATGAATTCCAGAAACCGTTGAGCTAATGTGTTGGCACACGAGTAGTTTTCCCAGTTAAATGGTGGGGTAGATACAGTGAGGCTTATGTGATGAGTGTGGTGTTGTGCAACTGTGTACCTTCTCCACATGACAGTCAGGGTCAGGCTTGGTTAGAGAGACCTTTACCTCCAGTTTGGCTAGATGAGTACATCTCTGACAGGTTGTAGTGTTGGGTGGTAGGCAGAGAGGCTTTTCTGTGTACATTGCCTCAAGATGTCCAGATTCATCAGATAGACAGGTGAGAACACTGGCAGTTGACTCTTGGACATGCCCGAATATAGAACTAAATTCACCTAGATAAGTGAGGAAAGTGAGTACAAAAGCTACATTACTCTACGCAAGTGAGAAAAGTATGTACAAAACCTGCCCCCCCTTACCTGTAGGTGATGTGGAAGATTGAGTACTATAGTAATCATTAGCTAACGTACTGTTTACAAGTCCTGAACAAGTGCTTAGCATAAATAAGCAATCCAGAAAGGGTCCTGGATAATATAAAAACATGGCCACCTCCCCCCAACAGGTACACAAGCCTATATCCATGTACACGACAGGTTCCTTGTACCCACAACTATGCAGGTACAAGCTGCACTCAGTCTGCATGGGACCTGCCCACATCACAGGTTGTATCATACACATATGGCAAAACAAGATGTTCTCCATGTGCACATCATGTAAAACATAGTTCCATGTCAGGTTGTGTACACACTGAATGGTGCACACCAACAGGTATCACAACCCAACAAAGGGGGAGACACCACTGATAATGGAAAGTACTGCACTACTACCCTGCTGAGTCTGGTCTGGAAGGCCAAGAACCTTGATCACTTAAGTGATGTCAGCAGTACAGATGTAAATGACAGTATGGTTGATGTCACACTGCATATCATAACCTTGCCAGGTCATAGGACATCATCACCTATACTGTGTACCACCTACACTCAGTATACTAGATGTACATTCCTATGTCACAGGAGTGTTTAGCAACAGGGCTGCTGGCAGAAACAACACTACAGAAGGTGTCTGAATAATTCGTGATCATCACACCAGTGGCAGCTACAGTATGTCAGGGTTAATGAATTCTATTCCCCCTCATTGTAGTCCATACCTCACAGACAAACAGAAGGCATCTGTCTATTAAAGTATTCGAGTGACTACGACCTAGGTGCATTAGCTGACTCGCATTGTCACCCCTATGTTAATAACCCTGTACCCATGAACTACCATCTAGGCAGCGGTCATCATAATGGACATGTGTGTGAGGGATGCAGCTGGGCAGTTGTCTTTCCTGTGATAGCTACATCACCACACCTGTCAGGGAGTCATATGTGGCAACCCTAATAATAATAGGGTGCCATTCATGAATTTAGAGATCATTGTCCAGCCACACAGACCACTCAAGTGACCCATATCAGATCGCATATTTCCTTTAAGGGGTATTGGCCATGTGCAGATGGCCTACACCAGCCTTCCCATTCCCCATCTCCACTATGTAGCATGATGCATACCCTGAATAAATTCATGTCCAACCCAGTGATGTCGGACATGCTGCACGTCCTTATATGTGACATATACACTGCATCAAGGTCGACTGCATTAATGTGGACACATCCAGCCATGTGCTGATAGGTAGGAACACCAGTACAGGCAAACAGACATGCCCACATCAAGACAGCAACCACATGGAGTATGAGCAATGTAATCAGGTGACACACACACATATATGATGATAATATCCACTCAACATTGAGTGTCACATGTGTGTGACACAAACACATCAGTGTCATGTAGGTTTGCAAATACAACTACTTAAACTGAAGTAATGCAATACACATGTATGTTCAGCTGTAGCTCTGTAAGTTTCTGAGGTACTGTGACCTGTCTCCATCATTATGTCTTCCAGGTATGCCTCGTGCAAGGCTTCCCCCTTTTACACGCTTGGAGGATGAGGCCCTCATCCCATACCTACTCGATAATCACTACATCCTGTTCAGCCATGTACCACAGGATGCATAGCAGCAGGATGCCCTGTGGATAGAACTTCGTAGGAGGGTTAATGATGTGGGTGGCCACAACCACACATACCAGCAGGTGCGCAGACACTGTACAGACCTCATTAGACGGGTGAAACAGTGTGCAAATGCAATCACCAGGGAACAAGGTGCAACAGGTGGTGGACCACCAACCCAGCCCCCACTCACACATACTGAGGAGTTACTGGCCAACCTGGGGACACCTGCAGAACCACTTCCACAAGCCTTAGCCGATATTGTGGAGGTGGGTGTCTCTCAACCACTGAGCCTGGAGTTGCCTGGTAAGTCAGTACTGCATCTATAACAACTATATTCCATATAGCTGCATGTGTCACTGTGCAATATGTAATGTAATATCATATGCAAGGCATGTATACACACATGCTGTATACTATAGTAAGCTACTCTGTGTATGCACACATGTCCATACACCATAGTATAATCTAATATACTGGTGTATGTGTTATGCACATTGCTCCCTGTAGCCTTTATACAAGGGTGGATTATGCTCATACTGCTGTGTTACTCCTATTTAGGTACCTCTGGCGTTCCGTGGTGACAGCAGCCCTTTGCAGGTGAGAGTGTTACTATTTATCAGGAACTGTAATGCGCAAATCTATCTGCCATGTGGCCATTCACAATATGTACACATAATTTATGGTCCTGTCACAATATACAGGTTAGACTTGCAATGCATCACAATGACTATCCATGTGCCACACTTGCAAACTATGTGAATCATCTCACTGACATGAATCCTCACAAACATTATTGCCAGATGTGTTGACAGCTGTGCATACAATGGTGGAGGTGCTGTTCACTTTAAGAACGTACAACAGATCTGATGTACACATGTAGTGAATAAAAGCAGTACTACACAGTGGGGTGGAGTATGGGCAGCACACAGGTTTCACCGGTGTAGATCATAGCCCTGCTATGAATGTCACACAATGTGATGTGCTATCTTGACATGTCCATGACATCTATTGGCCTGGCTGCTACACTGCCTACCTAACCTGAAAACATATCCCACATACCACCCTTTATTTGCATAACCCTGTTGTCAGTGAAGCATATATGTCATATGGGACAACACAGATATGTGAAATAGATGCCCATCACTATAATTTGAACAACACATGTACACACATGGCCATGGAGAATGGCTAGAGACATGGAGCAACACACACAGTAGAAGTGCTGTCCTTGTGTGTACACTCTGTTGTACAATGGTTACACATGGTTCGGCCATGGCCTTTGTATAATGGTCATAATGTAGATGTGGAACGCTAGACATCCTACAGGCCTGTGCACATCTTGTGTAGGCATAACATCAATCAACCACATAGGATGTGTTGAACTTCTTGAGGGTGTTGCAACATGACAGCAGTTACCTGTACAGTATCCACATCGGGCCCCAGATACAGTACATTCCCGTTGCTGGTGATGGACATAAATGCCATACTAGCTCCTTGTGTGTGTGTGTGTGTGTGTGTGTGTGTGTGTGTGTGTGTGTGTGTGTGTGTGTGTGGTACACAGATGTCCTGTGGTACATGGTGTACTGACATGTTCGCCATGTCTGCCCATAGTTGCCGGGCTGCAGCAATATGGTTGCAGATGTGCAGGGGTGTCATTCATATACCCATCAGTGACCTGTGTCACAACTTCCACATCATGGTTTACTGTGTATACACCTCAGTGACGTGGGTCACATTTCACAGTATATATGTATTGTATCTGAACACAGTCATGGCTATGAACCCTGTCTGTAACTCACACTGTATAGCACTAGAGATTCCTCATGATTCCCTGCAATGGCCATTCACATCAGCTAAATTTGCAGTATATATGTAGGGTGGACAGACAACACTGAATTGGTACACCATTGCCCCACTGTATATTCAATAGGACACCATTGTGTTAAACATGTATGCATGTCATTGCACACATCAGCAGATCACATGCCATACTACATGCAATTATCAAGGTCATATGCCACACATCAGGCAGGTGTACTGTTAACCTGTGCTGATCCACATGGTGTAACACAGGGATGTATGCTAACCACTACTATGATTGTGTAATTTGCATGCTGTCTGCTATCACACATGCATGCTATGTGCAACCTAGGGATGTAGGATAACTACCACTATTACCGTCTGCGCTGCATGCCATCTGCCGTATCACATGCATGTTGCATGCCTTCTGTCATATCACATGTGTGTGTATGTGTGTGTGCCTATTGTATAGATTGTAATGTACAGTTCTTGTCTGCCCTCACAGGTGATGTAGGTGCATTGCCCTCCTGCGGTACATCAGATGTTAGTGTCCCCACAGACTCTAGTAGTGATGATGAACATATGATTGGGTCACAGGCAGAGTTGTCAGGGGATGAAACTGTGCCATTGGTTGCCATTCCATCTATATCCACCTCATCCCTGCACACAGATCCCATACCTGCACATACCTCATCACCAGTGGCCCTAGAGGAAGGACAGTTGGTGCGTGGTAGCTTGGAGCAGGAAAGTGTGGAGGCTACGAAAGGTGTGTCTGCACACCATGGTGTCAGCCAAACTACTGGTGGTGCCCCACACAGGCACTTAGCCAGTGCTGCCCGTAGGAGGACCTCTGGCCAACATGCTCCTGCATGACAGAGCACAGCAGCTGGTGTCACTAGATGCATGTTTCAGGCTGTAATGGAGGCACAGGCACGTGCTGAATGGTACAACAGAGAAGATCAGAGGCTACAAAGGGCTGCTGAACGTTCTTTAAACAACAGCATCCAGGCAATAGTAAATGCTCAACAGCAGATTGCTGATACTTTGGATAGACAGTTGGGTAACATGGTTGGAGTCCTTGACTGTGGCATATGTGCGGTATATATGCATGTGTTGTGCTCCCTCTGCAAATGTATACAATCTGTTGGGTTGCTGGTGATATCTATGCATACTGTCGTAGGTAATCCTGTATGCTGTTGTCTATCACTAAGCCATATGTGGGTTTAAAATGCAACACCATAGGCCGAATGGGTTGGTAGGTCCCAGCAGATCCTCCTGTCCCACTTCAGCTGACCATGGCACTGGGCACTAGCATATCTGGGGCCCAGCCATTAACATCAACCTCTGTTGGCTATGCACCACCTTCTGGTGGCTCCACCACTGAGGATGGAGCATGTGCCCCTTGGGAGCGGGATCAGACAGGTACATATCTGCTGTCGTGCGGTCCCAGACATGCTTCGTAGGTGGCTTCCTAAGGGGTTACGAAGACAAATACACCAGTTCAAGGGTGGAGTGTCACATTTACAGGGTGATGCTGCCTGTCCTGGACAGTCCACAGCACTGCTTTCTTTTCAGCTGTGTAGGTGCAGTGACAGTTGTCCATGGCTGGAGACATCTGTCCCACTTTTCCCATGGGCTTTTGAATACCGAAGACCCATCCCCATCCAGGGTGTACCCCCCCCACATGTGTCATATACCAACCCTGTATGCTGTCATTTCTGTGCTCCTACCTATCCTCCACAGCAATACCTACACTCTTTCCCCAACATCTGACCCTCACCTATGGACACATAAGACCATTTAGCTCCTATGACACCATCTGCCCTATACATAGCTGTCCATTACACACACATACCCACTGGACACATGAAACCCTTGTAATATGCATCATAACATACTGCTGTTATCCTCACCACTCTCCCTCAGGCGCACGGTCCTGGTATGCACATCACTCCTACATGGTTCAGGTACACGTGAGGAGGATGACCCCATTGTACACAAAACACTACCGGTCCCTCTATGGTTACCCCATTTACCTTTGTCATGATGATGATGTTGCACATTGCAGGAGTACTGTTCACACATAATGACTGGACAGGTACTGTTGTGTTAATGTACATTACATGCACAGAGTGAGGTATACGGCCAATCTACAACTATTGCCTGTCTGAGGGAGTCTTGTAATCACATAGAGCAACACCACTACATAATACAGGCATCGCTGGTGTTTCCCATTTCATTCGTTTGTAATGCTTTGTTGCCACATGGCATTCCCTGATACATCTCTATATATGTATGTACCTATATGCTGGACATAAACACTCACATGTACTTCTACATGAAGGGATACATTCCTATGCTGCTGAATGACCGTGCTGTATGATATCCCCTGGTTACAGCCTCTTATGCTCAGTTAGCCTCTACATTGCTTAACCAATGCAGTACTCACATACTGGTAGCCAAACATGCTTACACCCGCTCATTCCCGCACTTGCTAATACAACGGCATTGGTGCTTGCATCTGTCACTCACACCCCTGGGTGTAAGCGAGGACCACAATATTACCTTGTGATGCCTATTACATCATACTACATGACTCCAGTATCAGGATTGGCCACTCATTAGGCGACAGCATCTGCGGCCTGTCCAGTGACACAATCATATGTGTGTGTACCTCATACAATGTGCTCCCAACTTGTGATGCTCATTACATCAGAATACATGAATACAGTATCGGAAACGGCTGCCTATTAGGTAACGGCATGGTGTTCGACTGTACAGAATCAGTGGCCTGTCCTGAGATTCATTCATATTCATGTGTTCCTCTTAGGCATACCTTGTGATGCCTATCACATTGGACTACATGACTGCAGTCATAGCCGGCCTTACGCATAGGCCAACTAAGCATCCAACTAGGGAACCGCTTTAGTGGGTGCACCTTACCAGTATTTATTTGGTGTAGGTAGACCAGGATGGGGGCACTGGGTGGTGTGGTGGGGGGTGCCATTGTGCCGTCTGCCTAGGGCACCAGTTGACCTAAGGCCGCTCCTGACTAAAGTATCTGGAATGGCTGCCCATTAGGTGACCGCATGGTGTTCGAATGTACGGAATCAGCGGCCTGTTCGGTGAATCTTTCATAACTGTGTGTTCCTCTTACAATCTGCTCCCACCTTGCAATGCCTATCACATCGGACTACATGACTACAGTATCGAGAATGGCTGCCCATTAGACGACGGCATGGCGTTCAACTGTACAGAATCAGCGGCCTGTCCAGTGAATTAATCATATTTGTGTGTTCCGCATACACTCTGCTCCCATCTGGCTGATACATGGGAACCGAGACCCTGCATTACAAATGAGTAGTTGGGTTGTGGTAGCCACATCCATCGGACGGGTTATGCTACCACATACCTATTATAGGTTTGCCACCTTCTCAATTGGCCAAGGTAGGACTTTAGGGCAACCACCTGTCCCACTTTGCGAGGGACAGTGTGAAAATAATCAAGACATAGCACATGTCCAGATTACAGGACATTATTATATTCTACGTTTCATTAATGATTGCATACAACAGTTATTTTATATATGACACTTCTATATGTTATGTGAAGTAGCATAAGCAATTCAAATGCAACTAGAGAAAGCTTTTATTTGTGCAAATAAGTGTAATCCTGTACTATGCATGGCTGTAGGTATGTTTAGTCCTGGACTGTCTGACATTTCTACAGAATATGTCCCACTCTGGCCATTTGGAAAGGTGGCAACCCTATAGGACCTGTATGTACAGATGTCAGACTTTGCAGGGCAACACACCCACAGCCAGTAGAAAGGGATGTACTTCACTGTTTCGGCTAAATAAAAGGATACTCTTATAGCATTATAGTTGCTTATACTTTTACCTATAACATTTAAGTGTTTCAGAGGAACATAATTGTTTTATGCTACTACTATGGACAATATAGGTAGTCTTTGCCCTAAATCACAGGGCATTTGCCTTAATTACAGTTATTATGCAGGACACAACTGCCCACAGGGGAGTGTCCCTCGCAAAGGTGGACAGGTGGTAACCCCATACCTTTTATTCTATCAATCTTCTAAGGTAGTCGGCGGAACATGCGTTTTCTCTCACTATCAGACCTCTCATATGAATGGGGAAGAATAAACACTGAATCAGGGACACTGCATAACGACCTCAGGGACACATTTAGAGAGTTGGTGCTATTAACCTGACACACTGACGGACACAGAGCACATATGTATTCATACACATTTTCTGAGGTGCATGCAGTTTATGACTCTTACATGTTGTCATTATTCATTACGTGTATTCCGCCACCTTTCCTCCTAATATCACTAGTTCTAGAATGGTTTAGTTGAGACTGTGTTAGGAGTCTGATTCGTAATCATGGACGTCCCTGGTAAATTGGGGACAGTTCAATTATATGGTCCCTATGTATTCCCCCAGTGGTTTACGGACTGTCCAGTAGATGTGCTCTTATAGTTTGGGAGGTATGGGCATCTGCTATACCCACATCAGAATATTACTTACACCCAAGAGGCAGTCCTAATACATGTCTGCCAGCCAACACATGCACGCCTAGCTCCATAATCGCATACCCATAGTTCCCCCACCTGCCACTACTCTACCAGCACTCATCCTTACTGTGGACGCAGGTGGGATATGAATACACCCATACACACTGGCCACTCTCCCCGTGACGGGACACATGTCATATGTTGTGTCAATCCATGTGTTATCAGGCTTGCACAGCCTACTGTTCCATGTACAGATACATCCTGGTCGTAATTGTGTTGCCCCATTAATTGGAATACCAAATTTCAGGTGTCCCGCAAGGGACGTCGCTGTCCATGTTTAAAGTGTAGACCTTGTAGATCTTTCCCACTGGTAGTTTCCTGCCAGTGCTCTGGGAACCAGTGTTGTATTTACCTTTATTGCATGTCTGTATGTCTCACCGGCCTAGTTGGGGGGGGTAAGTAGATGATTGTTGACCCGTAACTGCTTCAACATAACCTAGGTATATACATGTGTATCTCACTGTAACATATATATATATATATATATATATATATATATATATATATATATATATATATATATATATCTATTAACATTAATATATACAGACATATCTGCATATGTATTCATACATGTATATTCATATCTTGCTGTTTTATATATATATATATATATATATATATATATATATATATATATATATATATATACATATATGTACATCAGTGTGTCAATACATTCCCCGCTCATATGCACTTACACATGCATAATGATGTTTATAAGCTTCAACAGAATACTAGTGCCTTATTCATTATAACACCGACACACTCCAGTCATCTTGTAATCGGTATGTTACATGGTATACAGTGGACAGATGTTGCTATATGTTCATGTACGGATATCCGATGGTAATTGGAATGTGATAGTGTGATTCATCCCGTCCCTCTTCTGCACAGACTATTATTCAATCTACTGTTGATGTTTGTATGGGCACATTCCTATTATTTATATCAACAAATGGACCCTTCACACCATTCAGCTGACCATCTACCAGGTGAATACCTACAAATTGCATCTAAAGCCATTGCCTATCCTATATCCATCCTTATAAATAGAACAATTACTGAAGGAACAATCCCCAACATCTGAAAAGTTTCACACATCATCCCTCTGCATAAGGGTGGTTCCTCTACTGAGATTTCTAACTTTTGACCAATAGCCTTACTCTCTCCAATAGCAAAAATAATGGAAAAATGTATCCACCGACAGTTGCTCACCCACCTTCCCTCTAATAACTTACTTGCTAATTGTCAGCATGGCTTTAGACCTCATCATAGTACAACCACTGCCTTACTATCCTTTTCTGACTGTATTAACAAACATCATAATAACAACTCTCTTTTATCTGCATTATTTCTTGACCTGTCAAAAGCCTTTGACATGGTTAACCATCACCTACTCATTGACATACTAAAATCCCTATCTCTTGACCCACATGCAATACATTGGTTTAAATCATACTTAGATAACAGACATCAAGCTGCTCTCTGGGATAATAATTTATCCTCACCCCTTCCAGTCAACATTTGAGTGCCCCAAGGCTTCACATTAGGCCCTCTTCTCTTTTCAATCTTTATTAATGATCTTAATTCTAAAATTCCACAAGCCACCTGTATACAATATGCAGATGATTCAACTTTATGCTCTGCCAACTCTGCTTCCAAACCCCAGACCCTCACCCAAACTGTATTTCATACTGTTGAAAATTGATTCATGAGTCATTGCCTCCTCCTTAACCCTAAAAAAACTAAATTATTGCTCTTCACTCCAAACCAAAGGTCTCCACAATGTCACTTCACAGTAACTTCTAACAATGGAAGTATCATATCCCCAGACACTACATCCCGACTCTTAGGTATTACAATAGACCACAGCCTTAGCTATGATGATCATATTAATACTACTATAAAATCAGTCAACCGAAAATTAGGATCCCTTTATAGAATCAAACCCTTCCTCTCACCACTAGCCAGAACTACCATTGCCCAAACCCACCTTATCTCTACCCAGTTTTATGCCTCTGCCATTTATACTAACCTATCTAAAAACAACCTTAACATACTTGCAACCAGCTATAATAGCATTGCCAGATTTGCCACTGGCTCCCCTTTTAGAACCCATCACTGTCACGACCTTAAAAAGCTAGGATGGTTAGAACTACAGAATCAACTACTTTTTCAACAACTGACTATTATCCAAAAGATTCTCTACCACCCTAACAAAACTATCCTCACTAGTATGGTTACCACATATAATAATCTGGCAACACTACGCTCTGCTAATAAACTTCTTGTCTCTACTTCTAAATCTAACAACAAGGCTGGGGACTCACTATTCTCCAACACAGTGGGAAAAACCTGGAACCAGCTTCCTAAAGAATTATCATCACTTTCTTCCAGACTACTCTTCAAAAAACATCTTAAAGAATATTTCAAAACACACTGGCTATGTCCCTGCTCTAACCCAGACTAACAGTATTTCCCTATCTCCCACTCCCTTACCTCTCTGCTCTGTTGTTTTATTACGCCTGTCAATTGCAACTAGAACTCTAACCACTTCCTAGCATTATGAGACTCTCTCTGCACTGTTTCATGGCTTACTTCTCTAAAAGAACTCTCCTCCTATTTTCTAATATAAAATCATGTAATGTAACTTCCTTCTATTATATATAATGTATTCTAAGATACTATTGCCTACATTGGAGCTTTTCTCCCCAGGCCTCTACTAAATATGTACTGTATGTTAGTATTAGGCTGTATGCCTGTAACCATGCTTCTAATTTAAGATAACAATTCTTGGTATTCTTTATCATCTTATTATATGCTATCCAATTTTTTTGTTCCAGGTAAATCTTACACAATTTTTGTATTGTCTATTCTAAAAGAATGTAATGTAATATCTGTCTATTGCATATACTGTATGCTATGATACTATTTCCTATGTTGGAGCTTTTCTCCCCGGGCCACTACTGAAAATGGACATATATCCAATTAGACCAGCCCAGTCAACAAATGTAAATTAAAATAAAATAAAATAAATAAATAAATAAAATGGAATGCATGTGTTACAGAATTTGTACGTCAACATTGCATACCCATAGTTCCCCCACCTGCCACTACTCCACAGCACTCATCCTTACTGTGGATGCAGGTGGGATATGAACACGCCCCTACACACTGCCCACTCTCCCCATGTCGGGACACATGTCATACATTGTGTCATTCTATGTGTTACCAGGCTTGCACAACCTACTGTTCCGTGTACAGCTACATCCTGGTCTTAACTGTGTTACACCCATCAACTGAAGGTGCCATATTTTTGGTGTCCCGCAAGGGACATCGCTATCCATGTTTAAAGTGTAGACCTTGTAGATCTCTCCCACTGGTAGTTTCCTGCAGGTGGTCTGGGAACCAGTGTTGTATTTACCTTTATTGTGTGTCTATATGTCTCACTGGCCTAGCTGGGTGGGTGGTAAGTAGACGTTTGTTGAGTGGACCTCCCATCAACATAGGCCCGGTCTAAACATGTCACCCATAACTGCTGCAACATAACCTAGGTATATACATGTGTATTTCACTGTAACATATATATATTTACATTAATATATACAGACATATCTGTGTATGTATTCATACATGTATATTCATATCTTGCTGTCATATATATATATATGTGTATATATATATATATATATATATATATATATATATATACACATATATATACATATATACATCAGTATGTCAATACATTCCCCACTCATACACATGCATAATGATGTTTATAAGCTTCACCAGCATACTAGTGCCTTATTTATTATAACACCGACACACTCCAGTCATCTTGTAATTGGTATGTAGCGGGCAGATGTCACTATATGTTTGTGTAGTTATTACCGATGGTAATTGGAATGTGATACTGTGATTCGACCCGTCCCTGTTCTGCACAGCCTATTATTCCATGTACTATCGATGTTTGTATGGGAACATTCCTATTATTTATGTCAACAAATGGAATGCATGTGTTACAGAATTTGTACGTCAACATATATTGTTGTCTGAGTATGCATATATACCTATTACGACCTAGCTGACCTCCACGGGGCGGTCCATTAGAACCGGCCCATCCAACCCTGGCACGCCTGGATCCATAATAGCATACCGATAGTTCCTCCACCCCACCCGTGTTAAATTTACAGGTGTAACATCCATTATCCACTTGTTATCGCAGCCATGACACACCTTTACACATTTCCCTCTCCAGAGCTTTTGGGGCCCTACACACATTCTGTCCCGCCTCGTGTATTCACAGGTTCTCCCACCATGCATATTTGCTCATATGTGCCTTTCCTGGTGTTATGGAATACAGCCATTTGCGCTTTCCAATTTTTGGAGGTCCCAGCATGGGACTACATTCCGCCTGTGTGTAAAGTCGACCTAGCATTTCAACGATGTTACTCCCAGTGGTAATACCCTGCCTGTGGTGTGAGTAGCAGTGGTCTGCTCACTCCTGGGCAGCTTTTTATGACATATGCTGAAAGCACTTTACAATACCAACATTGCTCTTGATTCCCTTCACATCCCTTGTGTATGCTTTACTGTTACAACGACCATTCTTTTTATACATATATACATATATATATATATATATATATATATATATATATATATAATTTCTCATGTAATGTAGATATATATCTATGCACACACATATATATGTGTGTGTGTGTGTGTGTGTGTGTGTGTGTGTGTGTGTGTGTGTGTGTGTACATATATATATATATATATATATATATATATATATATATATATATATATATATATATAAAGTGATAAACATGCACTGTGACTTTAAGGGTAGCACTGTTTATCTGAAGGTATGCATTGTGGGTTGCTACACTGATGACGCCAGTGGGCGAAACCGGTCTGTGGCTTGGACTGTGGAGTTGAATAAACATGGAGGAATAAGTATTATGTGACTTCCGAGATTTATTTGCATTTTGCTACTTTTTATTTTATTACAGTGCTGGAGTATGTTTTGGGAACTGTGTTATTGGCTCTGAGCACGTTAAGAGCTGCAACGTGCACCAGCGTTTAGGGACCATATATATATATATATATATATATATATATATATATATATATATATATATATATACATACATATATATATATATATATATGTTACATCTGTACATACAAACATACATTTCCTATGCTGGGAGCTGCTTACACCCACGCAGGTGCACTCGCCTATGTTTACTGTGCATTACATATGTTTACTGTCGCTTATTTATGCTTATTTGTGCTTTATACATTATGACAATACCACTTTGATTGAAACGAACTGGTTAATAGTCAAATGTCGGCTTTACAGCAGAGTAACATTAATTCCACAAGTAAAATGATATGTGCTATTGTCGACCTTGAACCAGGAATGCCTTTTCATTAGGCGGATGCTCTAACCACTACACTATTGGTGTTCTGCCTCATTTATATGTATACCCATGGTGCATAGTTACCCAAACACACGCCTCATCACTTCACTTACACAACAGGCATCCATTTACCTGTTGGGAAAAATGCACTACTACACATGCGTCATTCCCTATTCCCTACTGCTCTGGACTTGTGCCACATGTTGACTCACTCCAAGGATATTCAGACCTCTACAGCCTATAGTCCTGGCACATACGTGTGTTCGATTGTCAGGGTGTTCATATGGTCTTCTGGGTTTAGGCTTGTCCGACTGGGGACCAGGACTGCCCTATACCTAGTTGAAAGTCAGACTTAGCAAGGGGAGATCATTCATTCCACTTTTAGCGTTCTACCTGTGGCTGGGAATGCAGAGGTGTGCTCACCGATAGACATCCTGATATATAACAGCACTAACTATTATCGGGATTTCCTATATTGTGACCATGTTCATTCTTTATATCTACATATATATATATATATATATATATATATATATATAAATATAATGTGTGTGTGCGTATCGGTCTGTACATATACATGCATATACACCTACATGCTCATTTAAATTTCCCATACCGTTAAATCACCGCTACCTACCGTCGCACATACACGCTTGCATACTCGCTTACGTCTCGGGTTGCCACCTTTTCATATGGCCAAAGCAGAGCATTTTCGGGACACACATCAGACTTTACAGGCCGACACATACCCACGGTCAATACAAAGGTTAGAACTTTACTTATTTCCCTAAATGAACGCTTACTCTTGTAGCATTTGCTTCTTGGTTTGTTTCTTGTAACTTTGAGTATTTTACATAAATAACTGATTTATGCAACTGTTACATGATATATGGGACATATTTCCTACTATCACAGGACATTTGCCACTGCATTATATTGCATTATATTTGGTCTGGACAGAACTAACAAAAAAGGGACTGTCCTTCACAAGGTGGGGCAGGTGATAACCCTACTTACGTCTGCTTTACAGTGCCTTAAGTACCCTATATCCGACTGCCACTATGCGAATGTGTAAGGTATATATTCCCGATAATGCACATGGGGAGATGTGTATCATGGTCAGGTGTTTAATCCCGGGTCATAGGTTCTGCAGGACCGGCTGGAGGCTGAGCAGTCTTGTGGACAGCTACTGCTCATACAACTTGTGTCCAGATGTATACAGGACTGGACATCATGTCGTGACACCAAGTCTAATGTTTAGAACAGATACATATTCCATGAGGGATATCCAAAAATTGTGGGGACCGATGACCATCTTTGCTTTATGGCTGTAAGGTAGGGTTATACATGCAAGGGATACATAGTTTGCGATCATGAGAATGCCTAAGGTGAGACTGCCTACTAGATATGGGTAGAGGTCACTATGTGCAGATATGGCCGTGCCTATCTAGCAGCCCGAGTATGGCCAGTTTTGGTGGACATTCAGGAAGGGGGGTATGCTGTGAATGGGATGATGGGTATTCAATTATGTATCCAGGCATATTGGGGTTGGATGGCTCAGTTCAGGCTAGACCATTATGCGGGTATGTGCTGGTAATGTTTCTGTACATGTGTATTGCACATTTTAATGTTCATATGTTTGTGGGATTGTATTGTGGATGTGTATATTTGTTCTTTGGTTATCTTCCTGATTCACACATCGCTCCCTCGTAGACCTCCAGTTCACCTATTGTGCATCTAAATCAGTCTCCCATTGGCGATATATTACATTACCCGTCACCCCCCACCCCCATATTCCACAATCAACATTCATCCCTTCTCTAGTTGATGGCTCATGGCATAGTCAACAGTACACATTGTCTACACTACATATCTCTGGGACCAATATGGTTGTGAGCTCTACACTAACATTTCAGATCAACCACATGCTGTATATCACGCACATAGGTACTCGCAAATACTTATCTTTCCTGACATGGTAGGTAGTCCCGGGTAATACACGTTCATCTATGGGCCGTCCTGGCAAGGACCTCTTGGACTGTGAATGGGCAGATATTGGGTGAATGCTTTGACCATTGGTAGGGTTGCCACCTTTTCATATGACCTGGATGGGACATTTTCGGGGCACACATCTGAGTTTACAGGCCAACATATACCCACGGTCATTACAAAGGATAGTAATTTAGTTTCATGCCTACATATAAGCTTTTATTGTTGTGGTGGTGTAGTTGCTTATTCTGTTTCATTTACTTGCTTATTCCGTTTCTTGTAACATATAGGTATTTTATATACGGACATACGTACTGTATGGGACTATTTCATAACATATGGGACATAATTATGTCCTACTATCGCAGGACATTTCACATTTATTATGAATTTGGTATGGATACACCTGCCAAGAGGGGGACTGTCCCTCACAGTGTGGGACAGGTGGTAACCCATACCATTGGGCTAGGCTTGGCGGCGAGCTAACACGATGCATTTCAATTCCACTTGGTATAACTAGTGACACTACAATGGAATACAGGCACAGGGTTTTAAATATCTTTGTTCGAGGGACGAGGACTCAATATTCAGCTACGTGCCTTTGTGTTTACTTCTTACTGTGGTGTTCGCAAGTTGTCTTGTATGCTTTGCTTACATTTTAGTATCCATGGACACTGACAGGAGTGATTACTATTGGAGGCAGGCTGTACTAGTCAGCATTTTAGGTTGTGCGTATGCAGCCGACATGATCATGCCTCCATGCAGATCTTGGACATGCCCCCCACACTCGTACTCATTTCCTATGCACGTGGCCGTTACTGCAGTGCACTTTCATTAATATGCATATGGTGCTGCTGCACCATCTCTACGCCGCACAGCCAGTGCAAGGCTAACACCATCCTTGCGCCAAGCTTCATGAATCCCGGAGACTATCTAGCAATGAAAACTAGCCCCGGTCAACAGAAGATGGCTGCCAGACACAAAGGAAACTCAATAAAAAAAAAACATGCCTGGATAACAGAAGACTTCTATCCATACTATTCTACCTGACTAGAACACAGAAACCTAAAACAAATTGCACAGAAAAGCACAGATAGAGCACTCACAAACAGATAATGCAACTCTCAGTATGAAAAAGCAGTTTACAGTTAAGTAATTCAGTAAAAATGCAATTACAGTAATGAGACACTATCTAGCAATGAAAATACAGTTAAACAGTACACAAATGCAGTAAAACATTAAAAAAAGCTTTGTAACAGTACACAATGTAGTAGATTAGCTGTATAGCACAATTATAAGTGTTAAAGAAGTGCAATTCAATGAAATAAGTATAATAAATAACTTATTCTGCTCTTAGAGTCTTAGGGAATTTCTGCTTTGTCCCAGTGATGAATCACCATGCCACAGTCTGGTAAAAACAAGCACATACCCTGCAGACACATGGTTTAAATACCAGAAAAGATGGAAAAATCTAGTAGCCTGAATTACTACCCAGTCCTGCTAGCCCCTGTTCTTTGAACCAATCAGTCATGCTAGAGAAGGTCAGACAACCCTGTTACTCTTACTTACAGAGAAGACAAGACACTATCAGCAGAAGATGGCTGCCAGAAACACAGGAAACTCAAACAAAACAACCAGGCCTAGATAACAGTAGGCCTCTATCCAGACTATGCAACCTGACTAGAACACAGAAACCTCACAAAAAAATGCACAGAAAAGCATAGATAGAGCACTCACAAACAGATAATATATCTCTCAATATGAAAAGCAGTTTACAGTTAAGTAATTCGGTTAAAATGCAATTACAGTAATGAAACACTAGCAATGAAAAATACACTTAAAACAGTGTAAAACAGTACACAAATGCAGTGAATTAGTAAAAAAAGCTGTATAACAGTGCAAAATGTAGTAGATTAGTCTTAGGGAATTTTTGCTTTGTCCCAGTGATGAGTCACCACTCCACAGCCTGGTAAAAACCTTGTATCGTATCTTCCTGGGTCCTGTCTATGAGTCAGTGGGCTATCCATTGGTAACTTAAGTAAAACAATGTTTCATGAACTAGAGTCTGCATACTATAATATTGCCACTTTTGATGCCCAAGCTGTTTAAAACACTTGTACAAACAATACAATTCAACTACTTAAATGAATAACCTTCTCTAATACATTACAAACACCTTACCTTTACACAAAATCTCATACATAAAGGTATATGTTCTTCCCTCTCCTCACTCATACAGATCTATTCAAAAAAAATGCTGAGAGCAAGTAACATTAAAATTAAAGTATTGAGTGCAAATAACACAGTGCTGTGTGCAGATTTTAGGCCCTTCATTCAACTTACCTCTGGTGTGGTGTCTTGAGTCAATCAGGGTATTCCCTGTAACCACTCCTACTGCCTTTTCTCCCCCCCCCTTTCCTCAAACAGGTTAAACTGCTACAATTCAGTACAGGCATCATTTTCAAATCTAGGTGCTTAGGATTTCCCTGTCTCTTCCCCCCTTGGCTGACCTGGTGTGACTCAGAGTAAGTTTCCTCATTGTATGGAGTTTTTGTGTAACTGAATGACCTGCTGCTAAATTCTGATTCTGCACAGACTGCTCTATTTTTTTTCAGAGGCTCTATAAGTAGCTAGTGACTTTACTGAATTTCTGTGGTAATATTTGTGTTTAAACTGAACCTGTACCTAGAGAAACTGTATAATCAGAGCTCCTACTTGCTGCATGTGTTTTTAATATTTAAATGGCACACACACATTGAAGAAGTGCTTTTATGACTTGAATAACTTGGGCTAGCTATACCTGAAGTGCTTTTACTGGCAATTTTTCAGTTGTACAATTGTGAACAATTGATTTAGTTTTTCTGGTATATCTTTAAAATCTGGCAAGTGTTTATTTACTGCATTTCTCTCTTGCTTAGGTTTCTTAGCTATAAATCTTAGATCATTCTGAAGTATGCTACTTTACCCCCCACCAAACATTTGAATGCATTATTATAAAATAACTGCCTGTTGTTGCCTTCATGCTTACCCTAGAATCTCTGCTTTTCTCTTTTCCTAGTTGAACTCTACAGTTCCCTATAAAATGGTGTCTACAGGACTGCAATCAGTTTCTCTCATCATTTAAACAGAGTAGGTTGCACACACAAAAAAGCATTTGTTAAGCTTTCACTTACAGTGCTGTGTAATTAAGCTGGTCACCATATTGGTCAGCCATAGGGCTCTTTTCTTCTACTTGAGTGTTTTCCTCCTTCCCCTGTAACTTAAGTAAATTGACTCTTACATTAAGAGCTATAATACTTACCTTATAGCTTTAGGACACCTTAGGAAACCTTGTAAACTGCAATAGCCCCCTACGTTCGCCCTCACTATGCTCGGGCTCTCTTTACTCCCCTCCCTGCCCCCAATTCCCTCCCACCCCCAATACCTCCAAATTTATAGTACTATAGCCACTCCCCCACTTTCTAGATCCTATCTGCTTTCATCTGGGATAATTCCACCCACCCCCGTTTGTCTACCTACATTTAAATAGCACCTATTAGCTTTCATCTGGCATTCTCCCATCCTCCTTCTAATACCTTTACCTCACCACTCTATCTTCTGGTGTTGCATCACCAGGTAAAACAGTTCCTTAACTCACTAGCTGAATCACAGATAATGATATACTCCTCTTTACTACCCCTCTTGTTCGCACCATACCTCCTTACCTTGTATGAAAACCAGTTTCTCACAGGATTTCAGGTCCCAAAAGGCCATACTATCATCCCAGCTGTAAATCCTTCCACCTTCAACCATACTTACAGTACCAGATCCTATCCAACATCTTGTTCAGTCTATCAACATCTCAACCCCAGGCACATTAGCTCTAGATCCAAACACTACCACAAACTAATAAACAAATTCCTGAAGTTCATCACCAAGTATAGACTCAACCTAATACTTGGTGGTGATATTCAACCCAGCCCTGGCCCACTCACTTCAGATACACATACCCCCTCTACTTGCAATCTAAGCTACAAACCTACAATTAATAGGCCAACTAACTCTCTCCTAGCCTGTCATCTCAATATTAGAAGCATTAATAAAAAGGTACATGAATTGCATGCAGTTCTGGATGTCCACTCCCCTGAGATTCTCCGTTTATCTGAAACCTGGTTAAAACCTAACACTAAAGACAATGAAGTGTTACCACCTGGGTACAACATACACAGGCTGGATCGTGCTTCAAGGAAGGGGGGGTTGGGTAGCTGTACTCTATAAATCTGAGTTGAATGTCACCATAGATGTAATACATCCACCTCAGATTAATAACTCAGAGATTCTTGCCACCGAATTGCAACTTAATAAAAATAAATGCATTAATATCATCTGTATGTACATTCCCCCGGGTAACAATATATCTACATTTGAAGATATCCTGCACTGGCTATCATGTCACTAACCCCAAGAAACCCTACTACTTGGAGACTTTAACAAAGACTGGGGCACCTGTTCCTCAGAATCCCCAACCACCCATATTAACCTGCATGCATTTACACAAATTCTATCCACCCCTACCAGGATAGGTAAACCCAACCAAAAAGAAAGTATACTTGACTGGGTACTCATAAATAGTCACCCCCAACTGTAGACCTCTGGTACCCTCCTTGATGGCCTAAGCGATCACCTTCTCACATATGTCAAAACCATTAATTCCCAACAACCCTTACTCAGAAAGGTTAGAAACAATAAAAACTTTGACCCTGCCAAATTCCAACAAGAACTAAACTCATGTAATTGGTCTATTCTAAAACACCTCCCCTTAGAGGAAGCAGTAGCATACTTTAACAACAAATTCCTTGAGATCCTTGATTTGCATGCACCTGTTCGTTCAAAGAGAACCAAGGCAAAAACTGCGCCATGGCTTTCTAAAGAGTCTAAACTCAAAATTACCCTTAGAAACAAAGCATGGGCTTTATGGCATTCTTTTAAAGACCCTCAATATCACATTAAATACAGGCAATCCAGGAACTAAACCAAAAAAAATCAATTTTACAAGACAAAAAACAATACTACTGTAATTTACAGACAGTAAATCAAAATAACCCTCAGAAGTTTTGGGCAGGTTTAAATAATCTATTACATCCTGGACAGACTTCAACCCCAATCCCTGCTGCTACTATTGATAAAACCCCTGAAGATGTTTCTGACAGTTTTAACCGATTCTTTACTGAGACAATTCAAGCCCTAGCTAGCCAACTACCTCCTAGCTCCCCTGGTCCTGAAAGTAGCACCCCTAGAAACCTACTCCCGTTCAGCTTCCAACCAGTCACCACTTCACTTATCCATACCTTGATCAAAAAATTAAAACCCACTACACTTTCTGCTGATCAACTCCCTGCCGAGTACCTACAAAATCAGCTGATGCTATTGCTTACCCCGTCTCAATACTAATCAATCGAACCATAGTAGAAGCTAAAATTCCCACCATCTGGAAAATATCCTATGTAATCCCACTTCACAAAAGAGGCAGCTCTACTGAATTCTCCAATTATAGGCCAATAGCTATACTCTCTCCACTTGCAAAGATTATGGAAAAATGTATTCATAGACAACTCATGCACCACCTAATCCAAAATCGCCTTATGGCAGACACTCAGCATGGCTTCCGTCCTCATCACAGCACTACTTCAGCCCTCCTAGCCTTTACTAACACCATTAACCATAATCACAACAATAATTATATATCCTTAGCCTTCTTCTTGGATCTTTCCAAGGCATTCAATATGGTTGATCACCAGCTTTTAATCCACACCCTGCAAACATTCTGTCTGGATACTAGAGCCCTTCATTGGTTTCAATCCTACCTCAATGGTCGACAGCATGCTGTCTTCTGGCAGAACAAACTCTCTAACCTTCTACCTAACACCCCTGGAGTACCACAAGGCTCTATACTAGGGCCCTTGCTGTTCTCCATCTTCATTAATGACCTTTATACTGTCATCTCAAAAATCAGCTGTATCCAATATGCTGATGACTCTACTCTGATTTGTTCAGCCACATATCCAGTAGAGTTATGGTCAGCTACCCAGACCACCTTTAATACGATAGAAAACTGGCTTTCTGAACATCATCTGATCCTAAATCCCAAAAAAACTAAAATGCTGTTATTTTCACCAACATGTAGGTCTACCGTTTTCACCTTTACCGTAAAATCAAATGATGGCACAATAATCTCCCCTGACCCCTCTACAAAACTATCGGGTGTCATCATAGACAATAATCTAAAATTTGACCTACATGTTAACCAAACTATCAAAACCATCAATAAAAAACTAGGGTCACTTTACAGAATAAAAGCCTTCCTAACCCCTCCAGCTAAAATTGCCATAGCTCGCTCTCACCTTCTGTCAACCCTTCTGTATGCATCCCCTCTACTCTCGAATTTAAACAAGACGGTCCTTAACAAACTTTCAATTTGCTACAACCACATTGCCAGGTTTGCCACTGGGCTGCCTTTTAGGATACATCATTGCATCAATCTAAATCAGCTTGGGTGACTTGAACTACCCAGTCTAATCCAGTATAACCAACTGATTATGGCCTATAAAATCCTCTATAATCCGGACAATACTCCTGCACTTAAAAATATTATCACCCCCTATAACAATCCTAGACCACTTCGATCCTCTAACAAACTACTAATTCAGACTAGCAAAATTAATAACACAGCTGGTGATTCTCTCTTTGCAAACTCTGTAAGTAGATCCTGGAACTCTCTTCCAGCTGATATTACCTTACTTTCCACCTTAGGTCAATTTTAAAACTAGACTCAAACAACATTTGTCACTTAACTGGCTATGTCAATGTATCAAGCCTGGCTAACTCTCTCTAGAATGTGTAAAAATCTGCTAACCAGTTTACTGTGTAATTTAATTTAATCCTGACTTGCGCTCAGGATTAACTGTAACCTGTGGAACTTGTTTAACTTGCTTACTTATGTAATCTCTGTAAATAGTGTGTTTGTAATATATAATGCTGGTATTATGTAATGCTGTATCTGCTTACCCTTGGAGCTTTTCTCCCCGGGCCACCGGTGAAAATGGACATGCATCCAGTTGGATTATCCCGGTCAACAAATGTAAAATAAAATAAAAATAAAATAAATAAATAAAACCTTGAGATCCTCAGATCCACCAGTAAAAAAAAAAAAAAGCTTCTATCACTATATACCAACCAGAATTGGTGACTGAGTTCCTGGCCACTTCTTAAGTCATATCCAGAACCCACTGCCACTACATTTTGCCCTTATGATGGGCTTTCCACCTTTGGAAAAGTCATGTAAATCTCTGGAATGTAAAACTTATCTGTACAAACTGTGGTATCACTTAAAATATGATATAAATTTATCCTTTCCTACAGTTTTTCTTTTTAACTTCTCATAATACTCCATGTTTTCCATGTGCTTACAGTAATATCTTTTCTCTACTTTATCTAATAGTATATATCTAATTCTTATGTATCCAACTCACTATGCAGTCATTTTCCTTCTACTTATCTAATCTATTAATTTTTAAAGAGTGTATGCAGTAAAAATAAATATAATATCATGTCAACATGCCTTACAAACTATTAATCAAATGGCTTAATCTGTTTAAATGTTTAAGTGATATGAATTTTGATCTTAAAATTATGTAAGGTACTGGGTGTTTTTGTTATGAGGAACTGGTCTTGATAAGTTCAGAATTTTTGTCTTTGTCTACAGGGAATGTTGCATTTCATGAGGACAAGAGGACATTTTCCTCATTTGTTCTATAGCCATTGGTCCGGTTTATATGTAGTGTTCAAAAACAAGTATATTTGTTTTAAATGAAGTACAATGACTATTAAAAAAATATTCAACTTCATTGACCCAGAAAGCAGTTGAATTTTAATTTTAGATGGATAGAATGATTATGATTGGTGTAGTTTGCACTAAAAGCGTTTTTATTAACACTTTTATTAACTTCACGCATTTTGAACATGAATGCATATGCAGTTATAGAAAAGAAAATAAGCTACTGTAAACATTTTTCATTAGCTTTATGCATTATACATACATGCTTTTTAATAATTAGTCATTCACTCTAACACTGCATAAACTGCTAATACCTTCCCTTAAATTTCACTCCTCCTCTTGAACATTATTCTGCATGTATTGTTTCCCCAAAATCTATTTATTTCTACATAATTTGTTCATTCCTTTTTTTTAAGATCTCACCACCAATTTTTTATCTCCTTTGCAATATTAAATACTTGATTTGCGGTTAGTTTACATTTTAATCTTAATTTTCTAGTACTTTTTTCAGAAAGTAGCATTAAACTTAGCAAAGCCTAACTTTGTCTAGGTGATTTTAGCTCTTATCTGAACTATGCATTTTCATTATGTCACTTATATTGAATTAACTCGCTGAACAGACAAGTAAAGTAATGCCAGAGGAAATTCAGCATAGGACATTAAATCTCTTCTAAGTTCTTTGGACAGCTGCTCTTTTTAAACTGCTGGTGAATGCTCCATGTATCATGAAGAGGCAGCTGGAACATGCAGTTAACTCTTCAAGCAAAATCATGTTGAACAGCCAAAGCATTTCTTGCAAGTCCACTGAGAAGAGGCAGTGTTTATTCCAGATAGCAGTACTCTGTAAGCAGAAAACTGTAAGCCAGCTAACAATTACATCTTCCATAGCAGATCATGGATTAATGCTGTTAAATATCTGTAGCTGTGTGCTGCTGGATACAGATGACATGCTGAGGCACTGCTCAGAAATAATGCAACTGACTCCTAGAAAGATTTTGATTTGGCAAGCTATGGCTTAGGTCAAGGATTAGGCAGATGGAAGAGTAGCAACAAATAAACCCTTTAAGTGTACCAGAATTGGAGACTCATTTTATGTTTTCTGTGCTTGTGAGGTGTATTATTGTAGGATCAGCTGTCATGAGGCTTCATGGAGAATTTAAGACCTGGTGCTGCCAAACAGAGATACTTTTGGCCACACTGGGAAAACTAAACCTGTTTGTACTGAAACACTGGGACTATGAAGTAAACGTTGATTGAAATTTCAGTATGTGAAAAAAATGTTTTCTCATTACACAGAGGATAACACTGCATTGGTTATATTCCACTCTGTTTCAGCCTGTATTCTGACTCAATTACAAATTACAACATATTCATTGTTTTTAGGAAGTGAGTATGTTATTGTATTCCATGTATTACACTCCATCTAAGACACACCTAATACCTATTTCTTTTATCTACTGGTTTGCACTATCTTGAGCTTTTGTTTTTATGCTGAGGATTTAGGAGCCATACTAACCACCAGTGCTTGTTGGTTTTCTCCCCTGCAAACAAACCAAGTCCTGTTGAGACACATTTGGGCCTGCAGGCATGGCTTACAGCAACAACGATTATATAACTTGCTGTCTGGATTACAGATATATGAAACTACCCACTGCAAGAAATGCTGTGTAAAACATCTTGCAGGTTCATAGTGAGGGAGGAGAGCCATGCCACAGACTGTTTAGATATTATGCTATGGCCATACACAAAGTACTTAAGTCAGCTTCTGAGACATAGTAAATAATAAGTCATCTGTTCTTTCATACTTCTACACAGCTGGACACATCTCTATTTCTAAAAAAACTTGTAATACATGTAATAATTTTCAGTGCACATTGTCAGTATTCTAAACAAGATATACTGTATTATTTTTAGGTCTGCTTAACTTTGTGCCTCATGGTTCACAAACGCCATTCTTATTCAGCATATCTGTCATGTGATATTGTAGAGCAGGAAAGGCATACATTGCTCTAGGAAGCTCCACACTGAAATGACATAAGCAGCTAAACACCACTAATTTAAAAATGTAATGACTACTTTTTATTCTTATTATGATATGGACAGATTTTTGGAAGTGAGATTAGTTACTCTATAGATATTTTTAAGAAGTAGCATTTGTGTAAGTTTAATCTTAATTGAACTTCTTCCCCTTTTTAATGAATATTCTGACATTATATTTCTGTTGCTTACACAAATATCTTAAAATGCATTAATCTGAATAAAATGGTTGCAGTTGGCATGACTATGTCATTAGAAAATAGATTTACAGCAGTTCTATTAGTTATTACCTCCATGTTCTCTATGCCACCAGTGTAGGACAAGCTCTTTTTTGAGTGACTAAAAACATAAATAAACTTCAGAAGAAAATATCACTGATATTAGCTAAATGATGTGGAACTAAGACTGAAGACATAAAGCTTGTCAGTGTGTGCATTTAATATAATACTCCAACAAAACAAACTGGAATAGCTTTTTTGTTAGGATTTATATAACTGGGAGTTCATAAAATCTCATCAGTAGTGTGTCATTCTCCCACAGCGATAGCCAGGGATCACAGCTAATCCCTAGCGTGTGCTTCCTGGCAGCAAACAAAGGAGAGAGCTGCTTTTGGCAGTATAAGCTGAGCGGGAGATGCACAGGCACTGATCTCTTCCTACAGCAAATCCGTAGTGTGCCAAGACAATCTTATAATGCAGTAAACTCCCCATCCTCTGCTGTACTACTGCAGAAATGCCTAGATGTATTGCAGTGCACATAAATCTAGTAAACAAGAGGTATATGGGGTTTCTGACTTGATATTTGGCAAAGGCTGTGCCTCTATTATACTGAATGGTCCCTAATGGAGGAAAAGCATGGATATAGCTTGTTATTCTCATTTTGTGTTATATCAGATGTACAAAGCCTGCTTAAAAAGCAATGCCTGATCTGCTGAGGCCTTGCCAGCCTGCTGTGCACATGGATCTGCATACAAATTATCTACTGCTCTGAGTTCGTGGCTTTCAATTTTTTTTATATGAAAAGATGCATTGAAGCTAAACAATTCTCTACATTTTTTTTATTTTATATACATCTCAAACTTCTGAGAAAGAAACGTGATATTAAAGTTGTATAAAATTTATCTCTTCTGCCTACCATCAGTAATGTTTCTTAACATGGCTGTTTCAATATAAAACACATGCATAAATCTAAAGAAGACAGGAATTTTATTTTATCTGCATTTGGCTGAATTTCCACTTGGTAGCTGATATCACTAGTCAGCTAACGATATGTTAACAGACTTCTGCATACTGGCAAAAGATAGCATGATAAGTGCTGTGCATCTTTTTAAGGTCTGGACTGTTGGACTTTACAGAGGTAGCTTTCAAGGCAACGTTATTAGTCCCCGATAACTATTCTTTCCCTATCTAGGTTTCGAATCCAAAGACCAGACTTTCTCCTAGTTCTAGCTTGAGCTTTAGTGGAGTTTAGATAATACAATAATGTCATAAATGAGGCAAGCAGTCCTGCCTATGTTTGATCATGCCTGGTGGGACAAGCTCCAGTGGACCAAACACTGGCACTCAGGCAACCTCCTGTTTCCCCTGTTTTTATCACTGATAGATGGACAATCATCACATGTGTTCCCTCAACACTAGCACTCCTCCATATGACAGATGTAGGCAATACGTTGTCATATGCTGCCGGATGATTAGTAACACCCTTCGTTCCTGCAGTCCATGTAATGTTGTATATACTATTTCCTTACTTCAACAGGTAGTACAGGTGCCATGACAGTTTTATTCTTGTTGCTATGAATGGCACTTTAGCAATGATATTTACTCAAAATGCAGGCAACAGAACATGTAGACAAGTGCTTCTGCCAAAGAGAATCATCTTAAAAATCCTTATTTATCTTAAGGCTACACACACTGCCATGCTTTCTTAAGCATATGGGAGAATAGGACATAAATCAAAATATTTATATACCAAATTGATAATAAATGCAATTTTTATTGATAAATACCAACTAGTTTCTATTTATCATGTATTAAGGAAAAATGATAGCTCACTAAAACCATTTGACTACTCTGTTTGATACTTACATTTGCAATAGCAGATAATAAGCTGATATTTTTATAGAAATATGTTGTGAATGTTTAAAATAACAGTTTTTAAGAGCTACAACTATAAGGAATAGTTTACTTAGTAAAAACACTGCAATATTTCTCCTTGCTTTCTTAGTAATAATAATAATAATAATAATAATGTGTATGTGTGTGTGTGTAAACATGAAAATCAGTGTCAAAGTAATTTAAGTGTTACACACTGACTGTATGGAAAAGAACAATACTTAATGTTTCTAATAACTGGTGCTACATTTTTGTAAGACACTAAGCAGAAATTACACGTAAGATGCTTTAAAAAGAAGAAAAGCAAAGATAGTTGTCTTTATGTAGGTAAATATAGACTACATTATGGAAAGCAAATCATCATGGTTTATGACTGTAAACATACCTTCATAATAATTATAATGCAGAGCACATAAAATATATGACAAGAAGAATATGACCTAGAACAGTAATTCCTGCTGAGGGTTTATGAAGCATTGCAAGGCAGCACAACAAAGTCGAGTGCAGTATGAAATTCAAGAAAATATGTAACACAAAATGTACTACACACACACACATGCACATAAATACCTATATCAGTCTTTTAATGAAATGATCCAGTATCATATGTGCAATGACGTCTTAAAGCAACTAAAGTGGAAAGCTATTTTAATACACTATTAAAAATGAAGATCCAGAAACTCATGTTACTTCATTAGATAATGTATAATGGAATCTGCAAAGACAATAAAAACCTATGAATCTTCTGCATACATCAATAGCAAAAGCTTCTTCTATGAAATATGTAGTACAGGAATGAAAAAAGACAGTGATTGGCGAATACAATACAAACCCATGCCCCCCACCAAAAATATAGATGAAGACTAAAGCTGATAAGCTTGACTTTTGAAATGAACAACAAAAAATGAGGAACATAGAAGAGGGAGGAATGCATTTCTGGAAGTTTTGAAGAATTTTAAGAAATACTACTTAATGCAGTACATATCTGTAGCAAAAAATGGAATAATTTAAAATCATTGTACTGATGACTGCAGTAGTTGAAAATTACAGGACAGAAGATAATTATCAGAACTACACTGCCATAGAAGTGTGTAGTTTATTTATTTATTCATTCATTTGATTGTATTACCTTATAAGGCTTACAAAGCACACATGTCTTTGTAATAGAGGGCTATGACCAGGACTCTGATCATAACATGTTTATTATTTGTTTCAGATACAGATGCCAAGAAATTCACCTTGAGAGTAAATCTTAGCATCCATATCAAGATTGCATAATAATATTCTAAGATCGGAGATCCAGTCATAATTCTCTAATGTGAATGGAGATTTATTTGTCGATGTACTGCTAGTTACAGAAAAGTAAAATAAAAAAAAAAATAAAGTATCACATTGGCTTTGAAAGCTTGTAAAGAAGTGGGGAAGTCATTTATGTCCTTACATATTCCATGTTTAAGGGAATCAGTTTGTTCAGAAATAGGGGCTGTAATGTAAGAGACAGCAGGCAAAAGTGGAGATGAAATTAAGCCATTTCATATTCTGCTGCTGTTTACTGGATGGTACTTTCAGATTTAGTGCCAGACATGATTTTAACAGCCTGTAGGAGATTGTTAAGCACACTTCTAAACATTGTTAAGATGAAGTCTCGTGCTAGAGTAGCAATGAATCAAGATGTTATTTACTGTAACTGTTATTGGTAAGTAAAACAGGACTCCATGCACTACAACGGAGTTTTGCAAAGCAGAGAAAATGAAATGATTTGCAAGGTGTCACACATTACACAAGTAAAAAGTAAGAGAATATAGTCCGGGCTGATAGTTTAAATCCCACTGCTTTACTACAGCTATTAATTTTTCAGTATTACTTGCAAAACATTCATATGCTTTTGGGTGAATTAATATAATCAAGAAATTATGAGAACTAACAAACCAAAAAGCCTAAACTAGATGAAAATTATAAACCAAAATAACAAAATCATGCACTGCTGTAGCAGAAAGAGACACCAGTAATGAATATTCAACAGTTTTAGTAAGGGATTTTGTCTGACACTGGACTTCATCAGAATAAAATATGAAAGCATTGCACCCATTTGATAAAACAATGAAACCAATCAAAATCATCATTCAGTTAATTCACTAATTACAATCAGTTAGCTATTATAATGGTAACATACATTAAAACTTTAAAAACAAACACCAACATTACAAAAAACATTTAATACATATTGTTTTATTTAATCCCAGAAACTTGTCTGCCTACATTTGTAGCTGCCATAAAGTTTCATTTCTCAAAAACTGCTTTTTCTAACATCCACCTCTCTAATCAAAAGGTAGGTGGTCCAAAACATAAAAGTAAAATTTTTTAAAGGAGCCACAAGTTAATGTTTGCTTAAACAAAGCATTATTACCATTCCTAGTTCTGACGGTGTATAGATGCTCCTTATTCATTTAGATAATATTCACGTGGTCATTCCTATATAGAAAACATGTTAGAATACCTAAGAAACTATACGTTTCCTTCCAAAACTGCTCACTGATGTTAAGTTAGGCTGCTTGACTATTTCCGTTCTTACCATTATCCAACATCTATGTTATACTAGAATATTTTGACAAGTCCGTAGTTGTATCAAGTAGGCCCAATGAGTATCATATCTAGATCTACCAGTGTACTGATGACTGTATACTAAGCCCATATTTCTGGATCTACATGGGGACCAGTGTACTTGAAGTTGCAAAAAACTGCGCCCAACTGTAAACCACTATCATATCACAGCTTCTAAAACTAACATGCACATGCACAGACAAAAAAACACTGGCAAGGTACATACTAGGAGGGTTATTGACACCTTTTTTAAGTAGTCAGCCCATGGTTATGTTTGGTAGCTTACTGCTACAGCTCAGAAATAAACCCTAATACCCTATAGCCATAGGCATAATACCCACCTCAATATGGAAAGGAAAGTGTATTGGTTGTTACTCAGGAAAAAAATGAATAGCAACTCAATTAAAGAGTACAAACCTATCCTGGTTTCTTAGTTTGACTGATTTTCTTTGCACTTTGGAAGGTGAATTTTGTAATACCTATGGAAATCAGAGGTTAAACCATGTTGATACACAACTGTGAATTAAACATATTAGGTGTCCATTCCAAGTTACTTCTACAATCTAGAATCATTCCTCTTTGCATCTTCAAGTGCATCCAAAAATATATAAAACTACTTAATATGCAAAATGGGGCAGTAGTGTTTTTTTGTGTTGGACTTTGGATTATTTATTTCATTATCAGATATATTCCCTCTCCGACTTCCAATTGTTACTTTCTGAGCTTTTGGATAATGTAAAAGTATATATCCTCACAGTTCTAATTAATGTTCATATCTCCAGAACTATAATCATTATTAACAATGTTCAAAAAACAAACTGATGAGCCAAAATTCTTTTTTACGGCTGTAGCATTCAATACATTTTAAGTCTTAAAACAGGATTTTGTAACTCTCAATAAATGCAGTAAATATTAATTTTGGGATATTTTGTAAAGAAGATTCTATAGCTCTGTAATCATTCAATCATGCATCCAATGTCAGCAACATTTTGTTCACAAAGTTGTGAATTTTCAAATCTGGCTCAGTAATTTTCACTATGCTGTTTGACTGCTGAGATATTTATAGAAATGTAAAAATTATGACAGTATGAATAATGTTTATGGTAACAAAAACTAATATCTCTTTAGTTGGATGATAAATAAGTCAAATATCAAGACAGTTTTATGTCTGTCTCTAAATATTTTTTTGAGCTCTTGTATATCATATCTGAATATACGACTCAATCCATTCATCTTATAACATTCAGTGGTATCCAATGTAACTTAACAGAGAAATGTTTTTGTACTATTCTTGATACATGCATCATTTACTTATATCAGTTCATACCTTATATACCATCACATGATTTTACTTACGTAGTCACTTTCCTTTTTGCCCATTAAATTATGACACTCAACTTCCTTGTCTTACTTCTCTACTATCCAGATTAGTATCTTCCACTTACCTTCCCATAGTGTATCCCAATTTTTTATTAATATTTTTATGGTTTATCTTCACAATTTCAAAAATGTTTTGTGAGAAAAATGACTTAACTGAAAAACATAGTCGAAACTGAAGTTAACGAATGATCACAGGAATGAATCAAAAAATGTCAACAATTCAAAATCGAATTGTTGACATTTTTTCAAACTTACCTTGATCTGATGCCATTAAACACACATTTTGCAGGTGGGCTAATTATGTATACTAACTCTGAGGGAAGGGGTACATGTGTCAATCCCCTTTGTATTGTGATCTCCACTCAGAATGCCGAACTCACAAAAGTGTGAATGCACACTGGCATTCGCTCTTTTATGTCTTCAGCATCTTTTGGTTCACTGATACAAACCCTTGCAAACAGCCTTTCAAACATTTGCAGTCGCAGATGTGTACCTCGGCATTGTGAAGGTTAACCATTTTTGCACAACTATAATTGATTTCATTTACTACTACTTCCTTTACCTACACACTTATGCTTTCTTCCTCAACACTACTGATATTCCCTATGCAATTTCCCTTCTCAACCAATTTTAGTCATTTTATGTCCTCTCATTCTCATCCCTTCAGTGATAAACTTCCTTCTTCCCATTTTGTTTTCTGCAGCTTTCTGAAAGCATTTCTTCTCCATCTTATTTTTAGCTTCCCAAACTAAATCATTCATTGTCTAGAGCTCTGTGCTACATTAAATGTCACAGTATATTTCACAGTCTCAGGCATACTCCTACCTAGCACTGACATGCGGGCACTCATTTCTTCATTATGTATCCTACTTCTCCTTCCTCTCCATACATACCCGTCGCACACTGTGTATATTTCCCAGCGCCATAATATTGTTGGTTTATTTTGCATATATCTCAACATGTAAATTACCAGCAGTGACACCATCACTCTTTCCATTTCTATTCTTCCACACAGTGTGTTCAACCTCCTGGTCCATTTGTCCAGCATTCTCTATGTTAGGTCCCTTAACTCTACCTGATTCTTATTCTTGATCTTACCTATATTTTTACTGCCAAGTATTTATACCCAATCCTGACCTCAGCAAGCCTACTAAGTATTGTACCCACCTAGCCCTATTACTAATCTCTTCTTTAGATGACATACCAAGCTTTACACATTTCCAAACAACTCAAAGATCTTCAGCCCCTAAGGTAGTACCTCTTTTACTATATCCAATAAAGACATATAATCATTAGTGATCAAGTTGCACCACTCATCGGGATTCTTGTTCTTCAGATTTCCGTCAGACTATTTATTCTCTGTGCTAGATTCTCTATGGCCAATATAAAATTACCCAGGGAAAGCTGAAATTCCTGTGTTTCCTCTGGGTAACATCACCTTATCTGACAAACCCCTGTTTACCCCAAGTTGAACATTTGGCTTCTTATGTAGAGCTCTAATATTCTGTATACACTCTTCTTCTTCTCCCAATACATGCTATAAGGCTTCCGTCATAAAGTTCTAGCTTACTGAGTTGAAAGCCTTCTGAATCACATGAATAGCACCTCAGCTCATCATATAAAAAAGTCTACAATGATGCATATATGACCTACCATTCATCATTCACAAAACCCACTTGTGACTTCCCCACCTACTGTGGCAAAAATGTCTCCATCCTAGCTGCATGGAACTTAGCCAGACTTTTCTGTGTCACTGTTATATATAAAAACAGCTCTATAATGTGAAGTGTCTTCCTAACTTCCTTCTTTTATCCTTGTATAACACCATTGTCTCTGACTACCTTAGTGCTTCTCCTCTTCCCTGATTTTAACAAGGTTGCCAGATATTACCCTCCCTGAATTTCTTTTAACTTATAATAATCAATTGGAAAACTATTTGAATCAACTACTTTATATTTTTCCATATGTCTAATCATTGTTTCCATCTAAATTATGCTCGCCTTTTTGTAGATCCCTTTCCTGCCCCGTCTCTGAATTCAGTCCCTTTCCTTTCCTCAAATATGTCCCATTTGATTGTATTCATATATAAAATTTCTCAAATAATTTCGTAAATTCCCCTCTAATCTCTTTATTTTGGGTCGATCTCCTACCTTGCTCGGTTTCCACTCTAGCCACCCTTGTTTCCTTCTTTGAAGTTTGTACACTAATGACTTCATGTCTATTTCCCTTTTATTTCTTCATGTGCTTCCCCTCCACTCTATTCTTGCCTGCATCTGTTCTTCTAACTCCTCTTATTCCTTCTGCAGCTCTTTGTCCATTTCTTTAGCACTCATAATCTTTTCATCTGTTAGCTCATCCTCCTCCTCATTCATCATTATCTCTTCCTGCAACTCTTACCTCTTATTCTCCAATATACTTTTTTGCCCTCTGTTCTGATGTCCTATACATCTCCTCACTTCTGCCCTCCAAGCAGCCTTGACAGAGACCCAGTCCTTATTTACTTCCTTTCAGGATTTGAATTTATTCCTCTGGACTACCTCACTAGCGATTTTTATAGCCACTCTTCCAGATCTGCATGGTTTGCCTTATTCAAGTTCCATCTCTACCTCTACAGTTCTTCCTTAGCCCATTTAAATAGTATGAGCATGCTCTGACATTCTTCTTTACTATGTTTCAATACAATACAATGCAAAAGGATTCATTACCTACTAATTTCATAGACAACCTACTTTCCTGCTTATTATCCTGACTACTAAATATAAACTGCTTCCCCCTCCAAATTTTCCATCCATGCATGTAGCAACCCTTTCTATTTCATATGTATCTCCTGATATTTCACATTAACCTTTGCCCTGTCATGTAACCTATCTAAACTTGGATCTAACACAACAATGAAATCCCCTATCGATATGATTCTATCTCCCTATGGTTCAGTCCTTATACAACCTTTACACATCATAGTGCCTCCTCTACTTAATCTCCAGTCAGGCAGTAATAAGATTCAACTACTGATATCCTGTCTCAGTGATGATTCAATACACCAGGTAAAAAACAGACAGCTCAGCACATTCAAGTAGAAACAAACTGGAAGTAGTGTGAAGCAAATCCTTTATTACTCCACCCCATAATACAGGGTTTTGATGCTGACCGCACCTTCATCAGTAACATCTGAACAAAATTTTGACTGCTCTCTCTCTCTCTCTCTCTATATATATATATATATATATATATATATATATATAGTAGCCTTCTCATATTGACACCATCATAAACTAAAGACATTAACAAAACAGTGTTACGGTCATTAAAATTACCTCAAAAGTAACCTTAATGCTTCTACATAATGTATGGTCATCTTAATAACCATAAACTTTGGTGAAGAAAAAAGTGTAATATTAAATAGTTTGTTGTAATAAACAAATAAAAGTCACGTCATATCCACTAATAGCCTAAGAACTGTATTAAATATTATGTATAAAAGTATTCTTAAATACAATAAATTTTGAAAGCAAGTATATAAAATACAAAAAAATGTAACTGGTAAGTGCAAACATTAAATTACAAGCAAAATATAAAAAAATGGCAAGAGTTATTTAACACTAAATGTTATACTATAGTGGCCACTAGTAGGCCAATATATATTGTCAAAAAACTATTATTCACTACATTTGTAAAGAATAAGATAACAATCACATATTGTAATTCAGACCTTGTCTAAAAAGAACACCCAACTTCACTATCTACTGTTGTTCTATACCAAATAATTAAAATTTCCAATATTTATCTTTATGCTGTATTTTATCAATACCTAAAAACATAAGATGGGCATTATTGTGTACAAAGATATGTTTATATACAGCATTAGTCAGTTTCTTGCAGCGTATATCACTTAAATGTTCAAAATCTGTATGATTAAACATTCTAACGATTCTACCTGCAGAAAACACTGATCAAGAGCATTGCAATAAATATATAATGCCTTCCATTCTGCAGGTAAAAAACATCTAATGTTATGGGTCCCCTTCAGATCATCGAACTTTTAAAAGCTAGAGTTTCATATGGCCGAAAACATATTTTAAAAGTTTGAACGGTCTGAATGGAGATCTCCATACAATGCGGAAAGGGAAGATTTCCCTTTTCCGCAATGTAGTGCGATCTCGGAGTTGGTAAATTTAAATAGCGGGGGGGAGTGGGGGGGTGCAGGGGGGCTTGCCCTCAGCTAGAAACACTAGAAACATTCAGTTTATTATTTTTTTTTTTGTTGGTTTTATATATATTTTTTTTACATGTTCGAACTTTTAAATGTTTGATCATATGGTGTCGGCCATATGAAAGTCGAACATTTGAAAGTTCAATCATGTAAAGTAGACCCAATGTTATACATATTATTACTGTTAGCCAAGGTAAATTCATTATTTTTAAGTACATATTTGCATAAGGAACAACAATTACATGATCTGCCAGTGACACCTTCAGTATATTATGTATTCAGGCTAGCAGGTCTAAGGTCTTTTGTGACCAGAAAGAAATTGTAAAATTGTTTTTGCTTTCCTGTACACCATATTGCGCTGCTCTGGAAGAATATTGCCAAAAAGTGATACTGTTTCAAAATGTATCAATATTTATTAAGAACAACTCTGAATGTTCAAGCACGTGAGCCATAAGTAGCAATCACAACCCATTTATGGCATTGGTCACCTGCCAAATTGTTCTTATTTATATCGTAGAAGAGGAATATTCTGACTACAGTCTCTACTTCACTCAGAGCTGTACTAAGTACTAGAGGGTCATAACCCTGATGAAAAACCTATTAATAAGATGCTTGGAAGAGTTCTGGAATTGGATACATGCTGAACAAATTCTTTAAAGTTTGTGGAATTATGATTAAGTATACTATGCTTCATGTGGCCGGATGCTCTTTAAAGTGAATTCCCAGTGTGTTTTTTTTTTGGTATAGTCTAGTACTTACAGTCCTACTCATATTTTTATATCAAAAGGAATTGGATTTCCTTCTGATGGACGGTCACAGTAAACTCCAAACATCATTTAATTTCATTAAGATAAGTAACAAAGTCAATAAGATCTAAATTATCTGTCTAGAATGTATCAATCTAGATTTTAGTACAATAAATAAATTGATTATAAAACAAGTAAATAACAATCTACACAGGTCCACAGCTAATAAATACATCAAAGTTATACATATCAATAACAATTAATATTTTTCAAGATAGTCTTTAAGTTTAAGCCAAGATTTATATGAATGTGTAATATTAGAAGTCTTTATCTTTATAGTATGTAATTCACTACTGCAAACAATTTTGCCATACTAATGAATTTGACACTAGAGGGGGTAACTTTACTCTTCCAATTGTTTAGTAATTACTTTTCTAGCTATAGCAAGAATAGACCAAAGAAGAGTTTGGGGGAATTATCTCAGGAACTGGAACATTTTCTTAGTGTTTCCCCCCTAATTTATTGTAGCTAGTAGCTGTAGCATAGTCAAGATACAGGTTTGCTGCATCTGAGTCTGTTTGTATTGGCTGTTGAATTCTGAGGACATTTTGAAAGCCATCTTTGATTGGAAGGGCCTTTCTGCTCCCTTGTAAGAGAAGTGTGCTGATTGGAACCTGTTTGGTGAAGGGTGATTGGTCTAGGGCTTGAGTCATACTGACCAGGAAAAAGAAAGAAAAGAAGCAAAAGACCCTGCAAAACTGACAAAGAAAGAGACAACAGCTATGTAAGACCAAAAATCCTTCACAAAAACGTGATCCTTAGGTCAAAAAGAAGGACTAAGGAAAAAAAAAACACTAACAGGTAGCATAACAAGTTCTACAAGACTGAGAATGAAAAAGAAAACAATAAAGAAGTTATACAAAAGGAAGAAAATAAAAAAAAAAAAAAAAAAAAAAAAACATAACACCAAACACTACTACAGCACATAAAAAACTAACAAAGAGCAAAATCTTACTAATACTCAAACACACCACAAAGAATCCAAATGGATAAAAGTAAGAAAGGAATACTAAATCACATGCAAATAGTCCTGTAATACTGTAAAAAGAGGACAAGAAAGAAAAGGCTGCAATGGGGGTAAAATGTTGGGGAACAACAAAAAGGAGTACAGTAGCTGGTGGAATATACTCCATAAAGCAAAACAGAGAGATATACACCTAAAGCAGTAAAAGCACTGATAAAAACACCAATGTAACACACGCATCAAAAAAGGTAAATCTCCTGTTGTGCTAAAAAGAAGAAACAATTATGGGTAGGCAAATTACTCACACCCCCACCTTTATGCCATAACTACATTAGCAACTGCTGCAACAAATAAGTGAATAAAACAATCTTCCCAGCAAGTATCTCACTACAGTGGGCAGCCCAAAAATATGTAAAGTGGACACCAAAAGAAATCAACCCTAGTAACAGCTGGCATCCAGGCAAAACCATAGTCCCCATATAAACATTTCTCAATAGTCACAGGAAACAAATTTGGAACTGAATAATGATGCTGTACACCCTCCCAAAAACCAGCCACACTAGGGCACTGGAAAAAACATGCTCTCCTGTCTCTAAAACCTGACACCAATCATGTGGACACAATTGCAACCCCACGAGGTGAAAAACATAAAAAGATCTAACAGGCAGCTTATCAAGAGAGCAACATGACAAAAAATCATGCCAGTGAGGAAACAAAACATAACACTGCCTATGCTGACTCAAACCTAACAATTTCCCTGGGGAATAATTTTGATGCCCATTAATGGTATAGAAACGGGTCAAAGGAGAAGAATACCATTCTTTCCTAGAGGAATGGTGCGAGTCTAAAGACACATGCCAAGCAAGCAGCAAAGACTGGACTTCCTGCAACTCCAATGAAGGGACCACTCATGCATGCTTCCCAGCCAAACAAGTCTGTCAAAAGTGACCAGACAATGTTGGGAGAAAGCGACCAAGCAAAGAAAGATCTGCAGCCTGTAAATGCCGCAATATGGGAAAAAGAAAAGTGTAATAAAAAAGGACAGCATGCAGTAAACTAACACCACCAGAAGCAGGAGTAGAATACAACCCCCCCCAAAAGGTGTATAGGAAGTGCCCCCCCAAAAATGAAAGAACTCTAAAAAAAAGTGGGTGGATCAGCAATGTGGAAATAAATAGACAGAAAAACATTCCCTAAAGTTCCCCAAAAAGCACCATTTACTAATAAACCTTTATTTTCAGAAAGACAAAGGAAAAGAATGCCAGAAAGCCAAGTGCCGTACAGCTTTACCAAGGGCTTCACAAGATTCAGAGACACAAGAAGGAGAACCAAAAGGCACACCCAAGATAAAGATATCAGTGCTAGGAAAAGAAAATGTCCAACATGGGGAACTGCACCAATACCACAACATTTGGCAAAGTTAAGAGAAAGGCTCAATAATGAAAATACAAAAGAAAATACTGCAAATAAAGCAAAGGAATAGGAGAAGACTCTGCAACAATAGTAACATTGTCTGTGTAAGACAGAAAGTAAGTTACCAAAACTGAACATAAAAAAAGGAAAGGGAGACAAAGAAAAGTGTGACCTCACCTTAAAAAAACTCAGCACCCACCACCAGAGTAAAAAGATAGCTGGTCAAGGGACCACCTTGATGCACACCATTCTTCATGGCAACTTCAGCCCCCATCCAGCCATTAACCACAGGAATAATAACAGAAGCTGAATAATTGGAATCAATACATTGAAGGAAAAGAGAATCAAATCCTTAAGCCTTTAAGATGTCTAACAAGGCTGGATGACTAACATTGTCAAATGCACTGGGCAGGTCACAAGACAGCAGCAGAATCAGAAGCATGAACAAAGGAGGCAAGAGACTTACACAAAAGCAACAAATCCTGCTAGGCCTACCAGAAATACCACAGACCCCAGGGTCCAACAAATATAATTGCAAGATCTTGCAAAACAACTTATAATCAGTATTGCAAAGAGAAATCAGATGCCATTAGACAAGAACCTATGGTCACTGTATGATCACCCTTTTTTCAAAGGAAAAAAAAAAACAAGAGAAAACCAATCATTAAATAATTGCACCAGTACAGATAACTGATCATCAGAGAGACAGTGGTAAATATGGCAAGAAAGACCATCCAACCCTGGAGCAGTATCAACCTTAAAGAAGAAATGGCCCTTTAAACTTCAAACTAACAAGGGCATCAAGAGCAACCCTAAAAACAGCAGGCATCACAGGTATAGGCCAAAATTCTACAGAAGGAGGTTTACCTCCTCACAAAGCGGACAAATAATAATGAACTTCTTGCAGAATACCCACACATGAAGAGGACAACAAACTGTCAAGAAAGGTCTCCTTCCTATGAGAACATTTTTCAACATCAGGGAGATGGGCCAAGTTCCAAAGAACCACTCTCACCCTAGCAAGGTTATGCAAATACAACTCATGGAGGTGCCAAAGGACACTGGCAGATGCATGATACACAGCAGACTGGAAAGCAGCATAAAGGGAGTTGGAAGAACCATTAAAAAGGGAATAATAAGAGTGGGCAAACTAAGAATCATGGGAAAAAACTATCTTTAAAGGCCAACCACCAAGAAGAAAGAGAAGAATAAAAAGGCAACAGAGTAAAACGATCATGCCATAACTCAGTAATGACCTCTTGCCAGGCAGAAGCAAAAGTGCAAGGAGCAGTAAAATGAGAAAGACCCCTACCCTTATACAATGCAGAAGAAACTCCAAAGGAAAAGGACAAAGTGCGATGATAGACAAGGAAGTAGAAACCACTTCAAAAGTAGGTGAACAAAAAACAGTAATCAATTCAGGTGTGAGCTGCCCCATGAAAGTAAGTAAATGGAGAAGGACTACATAGAGTAAGAGAGGCCAAACTTAAAATGTCTTTACAACGAGCATTAGAGTCCTGTCTGACTCTAGAACACCCTGGTAATACACCACATCTGAAGTCACCAAAGAATAGGACAGTCAATTAAAAATAAGTTTGCAAATGTTGAAATAATAAGTGATGCTTAGACAATGGAATAAAAGCATAAACAATCACTAAACATACAAAAGAATGCCTACACAACAAATCCACCACCAACCCTCTACCAGGCAAAACATGAATAACATCCCTAACAACACAACCACAACAACTTATGATTCAGTAACCCAATACCAGACTTATGGTCTGTCCCTAAAGACCAAACCACCCCATCCCTCCACAAAGTTTCCCATTGAGACCAATGAACAGAGGAAAGCCAACACAGATCAAACAGACAAACAATATCAGAGTGTAAGGCATACATTCAGGAAAAGATAGGCAAACACTAGACAATAACACAATACCATTAATATTACAAAAAGTCAAAAGCAAGTTATCCATCAATACCAGGATGAGAACCCCCTTCAGAACCCCTCCTTTGACACTTATTTCTAAGATGTCTGTGCCTTAAAGATGAGGTCCACTGCTGAGAATCATCCATATCAGTACATAAATCAGATTCACAACTGACAATATCCTTAGAAGCAGTACCATCACCAGTAGAAGAGGTATGTAATTTCCTATTAGACTAACATACCAGTACCAGTAGGGATAACATAAACAACAAGAGAAAGAGGTACAGTAGAGTGAGTACCAGAAACAAAAGAAACAAGACAAGGAGGAGGCAGAACAGACCCCTCCAGAGAGGAAACAGATGTAAGAATATAGATAGAAGAAGGCAGGGCAAGGGACAGAGACAACAGCCTGCAATGGGGAAGACTCCACAGGAGCAGCAGCAGAAACAGAAACATCAAAAAGTAAAGTCTGAGAAGAGTCAGTGGAAGCAGATAACGCAGAAGGTACAGCAAGACAAACAGAATCAACATGAAAACAAGAACATAAACAGCACCACTGTGGATAAGCTTTTGCAAAATGAGCTGTGGAACTGCAATAAGTTAATTTCCTAGCAGGGCAATCAGACACCAAGTGAGAAAAATCACCACAAAAAAAAAAAAACAGGACTTATGCTGTCCTGCAAACCTAAAAATGCTTCTCTGAGCAGACAACAAACATACACCAGGGAAATGGGAAACACCAGAATCAAGGACATGCAAAGCCACCCAGGCCTTCCATGCCCCATCCGAAACCCCACCAGCATCAAAATCAAAATATTTCTTAATAGAAAAAAACATCTCCTCACTGAGAAAGTAAATACTCCCTAACTTGTGCTTCAGTAACATAAATAGAATGAAAATACAAAATAAGTTTACACTTATAAGAACCATCTATCACAGAAAGCATACAATCAGACCAAGGCTGCTGATGCTTAAGTGCAGCAAAACGAGAAACAAATGTAGAAGCTGCCTTCTGCTCCTCAAATAAACATCAGCAAAAGCACCCCATCCCCACTGAATAATAGCACACAAAGACTGAACAGACACAGAAAAACATCCCTCCTCCAGTGAATAACAGCACACAAAGACTGAACACACACAGACAATGGTTTCAGTAAAGACTGCCAGATAAACTTACATGAATGAGGCTGACTTGAAGCAGACGTAAGATGAGTCAAAGGCTTAGAAACAATCCTGGACTGCCTCAATGAGCTAGGCTGATTCCAAGAAGCAAAAACTGCCATATTTTGCCACAGCAGCATAAGACTTGGAATGAGAAACAACTGCAGAAGCAACAGAAGTAACCAGCAGAGCTGTAGTGGGAGTCAAAATATCAGAAGCCAAAGAACCATCCTGACGCTCCATTTCATCACCCCAGGCAAGCACAGACAAATTACAAGAGTAATGCAACACAGCTGAAACTGTGAAGTCTGAGACAGATAAAGCTGTTAATTGAAAAGAAAACTGTGAATCAGTAATAGAAGGCAAAGTAGAAGAAACAACAGGAGAAACAGAAACACTAGCTGCAGTACTCAAAGCAGAAATGGCCCGCTTCTTGCTTCACCTGGAACTTAATGAAAACAAGGACTTCCTATGGCTTGGAGTAAACACATTCATTGGTTCTTTTGATTTTTTTAAATTTTTTTTAGTTTTTAGCTTCTGGTATTTAAGTCCCATGTTTGAGCAGGTTTCTGCTTGGTTGTGCATCTCACAGTACAGCTCACTGCAGCACAATTGTGCTCCATAGCCGAACAGATAATTTTGACAATTTTTTCTCTTAGATACAGCTGTAGTACATTAGTATAGTCCCCATCTTTAGTACATTTATGGTTTAAAAAATATTGATAGTCAGCTGTAACCTATTAAACCACCAGCCAAAAACCCTGCTAGAAATATCCATCTACAGAGCACCTCCAAGATAAGTCCTGAAAGCATCCCCTTTTTGATAACAGTTCTTCAAATCTAGGATTATGGACAGATGGGCTACCCTTGTTTCTCCTGCCAAGTTTGTTGACTTGGGGCTCCTGAGGCAGTATAGGAACTGCCTCATGTGACAACCCTATACTAATAACTCACTCTAGTACAGAGTGCAAGAGCTGTATCTACATCAAGAATCTCAAATAACTGCTCTCTTGCACTCAAAACAGTAACACTGAAGAGGTTGTCAACTCACTCACCACTACTCATAGATATAGTATACATCCAACACATAAATCAACATACACAGTGCTTCTCTCAAAAAACTTACTGATACACCAGAGATGCCCAAAACAAAAGACTGCTATAACCATAGATATAGTATACATCCAACACATAAATCAACATACACAGAGCTTCTCTCAAAAAACTTACTGATACACCAGAGATGCTCAAAACAAAAGACTGCTACAACTAAAACAGTTCACACAGCACCCAAGATACATAGCAACACCAGTGTCTCACCTACCTAGCCCTTAAGGCATAACACTCAAAAAACAAATGTTCTTGCCATTGGAGACTCCATAGTAAGAAACATGGATGTCCCTCTTACCAGGTTAGATAGGGAGAAAGTAACAGTCAGCTGCCTGTCTGGTGCCAGGATTCATCAGATCATACATGCACGCAGGTCTTTCAACAACAAGTACCGTTATGACTCTGTCATAGCACATGTTAGAGTGAACCACCTGAGACGTACCAGACTGGACTATATGAAGAGAGACACGATTGATCTCTCTGAGTATGCGTCCCTGGCAGGTATGTCTCTAGCATTGAACAACATATTACCCTCATGTAGAATGATGCCACAGTATAAACAAAAAATGAACAATTTCAATAACTGACTTAGCTTTTGGTGTCATTCAAAGGGGATCCAGTTTCCTCTAATCCTGGGATGAAATGGTCAACAAACCTCACTGCTTTGCCAGAGGCAGTTTGCACCTGGCACTACTATGCTTTTGGCTGCTGGCAAAGGCTCTTGCCGCCCCCATAGTGCCTTTTTTAGGCAAGGTCTCTAAAACAAATTGCCAATGTGAAAATTGCCAATCATAAGAAAATAAGGGTTATGTCGCTAAATGCTAGAAGCTTAAACCAAAAACTGCATATCCTGAAGCACGTCTATCAGTGTAGGATGTAGATGTCTGTATACATACATACATACAAATATTTCCAGCACGGGCATTAATGCCCTTCTAGCTTGCTAATATACCAAAACACTTGTTCCCATAATAAGTGTCCAGGCTGTTCTTAAAAATATCTAAACTAGTACTTGCTTTAATGTAATTTGGTAGTCTGTTCCATGCATCAGCTGCTCTGTCAGAGAAATGATCAGTATACTTCTGATTCCTATAGAATATTCTACATAAGTTATCTGATGATTCTTTAGTATTTTTAATAACCCAAAACATTCCCAGATGTAGTTGTCTCTAAATGCTCTATATACCTGAAAAAGATCTCCTCTTAGATATCTGTAAGAGACACTGTGCAAGTTCAGATATTTAAGTCTTTCATAATAACTTAAATTTTCACATCAATGGATGCCCTTTGGATATTTCCACTGTACTCTTTCCAGTTTACTCATGCATGTTTTCTTATAGGGTTTCCATATTGTTATTCCGTACTCAAGTTTGTATCTAATGTAACTAATAAACAATGACTTCATTATTTTTGATTTCTTAGACTTTATAAATCTTTTTATACAACCTATAGTTCATTAACTATCATTTACCAATTGATTGATATGATTAGAAAAACTCATAGCTGAATCTTCTCATATACCCAGGTCCTTAAATGAATCTACAGTTTCAATCACTGTGTGTTGTATTAAATATTCACCTTTCAGTTTATGTCTCCCAAATCTCATATGCTTAGATTTTGATGTATTTATCAACATAGTATTCTCCTGTGCCCAAATGGTCAATTTAGTCAAGTTATTTTGCAGACATGCCTTATCTATAACTCATGAAATCAGTTTTCCCAATTTCAGGTTGTCTGCATATGACTGTAGAACACCTCAACTGAAAAAGTTAGGTCTGAGAGATACAATCTAAACAAGTAAGGGCCTAGGACAGAGCTTTGTGGGGAAACCCTGATGGTAACCAAGGATGTCACTTGTCCATTTGTTGTATTATACTTGCCATGTCCTATTTGTAAGCCATGCAGCTGTCCATCTTATCAACAGTACATCAATACCTAGTTGTACTAATTTATTAATCAGTGTCATGTCGCTGAAGTTAAATCTATATAAATTAATAAATTAAAATTAAATCTATATAAATTACATAGCACAATTTTTCATTCATAGCTATTATATTGTTATAGAACATCATGTTACAGGTGGTAATAGATCTATTTTCAACATATGCATGCTGATATATAGTTTCAAGTCCCAACCTATCCAGTTCTGACAATAATTTATGCAATATTACCTTCTTCCATTATTTTTCCACAACATGAAAGTAGACCAAAGAGTCTATATGACTCTAGGTTTGTCTTACTCCCCTTTAACTTAAAGACAGGTTTAATAAGTGCATGTCTCCAATCTTGAGGAATCTCCCCATATTTATATGACCTACTGAATAATAGATATAATGGTACTGTAAGTTCTTGCTGAAGTGTTCTCAGGTCATTGTTACTAATTGTGTCTCCTCCCTGCACTTTGGATCCAGTTTGTGCAGTTCTTTTTCAATATAATCTAATTTGATTCCAGTATCTGGAACTACCTGGATGTCGGTAGGACAACTTATCACCCTTTTGTGTGTATAGTCACAGAAACATGGTTGAAGGACTCAGAGTTTACCCCAGCCTTGCAAGACTATAATTCCTTCCACACCTTCATAAATAAAAATGAAAGTGTGAGAACCAAAGGAGTTGGTGTTTATATCTATATTAAAAATAATAACCAAACAAAAGCAGTCCATGGGTAAACATATTGCCGTAGTAAAATATACCAAAACACAGTGAAATTGAATACTAATAGGCAAAATGAAGCACAGCGAGCATATAAAACCAAATCGTACTTTATTCAGGTAAGCACTTTCACCACATCAACGTGGCTTCTTTAGACCTTAATAACGCACACCAATAAAACATACACTTATAAAACACTTCAAGTTTAAAGCATCCAATCATATACATTATCCCCACATGTATTAATAACATCATTCTCCATGCTCTTTTAAAGACATATTACACTTTGTTGAATGTATAACAATGCAAACTCGTATGTGCAGAAATCACCTAGGCAAACCCCTAGCTTTTAATACAGGTTTAATGGAGACCACTTTATTACGTCCCACTCCCTTATCAGCCTAAGTTTCAAAATCCACCTTAGCTCAGCCTCTTCAGTCTTATTTTCAATATTTCCCCTTCTGGCCGTTTCATATATAACTTCAATTACTCTAAATTTAAAATCATGTTCAAGTTTAGTATTCAAAACATACTTAGCTATAGCATTATTCCTATTTCCATTCTTAACACTGTATAAGTGTTCTCTCACACGTTCTTTGAGAGTACGATCTGTTTTCCCTGTATAGAACTTTGAGAAGCATATGCATCTTGCCATATAAACTATGTGTTTAGTATTGCAATTGGCCCTAACATTAAACTTGTACAACTTCCCAGTGTCCAGATGTAAAAAATCCAAGGATTCTGGGTCTATATATTCACAGTATCTACATCTATAAGGTCTGAAGAAGCCATGTTGATGTGGTGAAAGCGTTTACCTGAATAAAGTATGATTTGGTTTTATATGCTCATTGTGCTTCGTTTTGCCTATTAGTATTCAATTTCACTATATTAAAAATAAATTCACCTCCCAACTAGTTAGACTGGACAACTCCAAGGAGTTACTCCATGTTCAGATTACTGAGGGTAAGACACCCATATTACTGAGGGTAAGACACCCATTCAAGTCATAGTTAGTTATAAATCCACCTCCATGGATCATGATGTACACAAGGCCTACTTGACCAAATTGGAATCAATCCAAATATTGCCAAACACTCTGGTCATGGGGGACTTCAGTTATCCCATCATCAATTGGGAAACCTACTCTAGCCCTAACTTACTATCTCAAAAGTTCCTTGACTCTGTTAACTCAAATGCCCTGGAACAAACTGTTCAAACCGCAACAAGAGGAACCAACATACTAGATCTGGTCTTCACTAACATGACAAACAGATGCACTACTGCAACTCTGACCCTCATTAGTTAAATCTGACCATAAATCAGTCGCCTTTGAACTGACGCTAACACCAGACTTCAAAAAGAGTGAGGTCAGACGAAAAACTTCACCAAAGTAATCTATAAATGCATTCCAAGCCACACCCTCAGCTGGAAGTGGTAACTACACCAAACGTACAATAAAGCCTTGTTCAAATAATTTGTATAAGTGTATAGACTCAGCTGTTCCAGAGATAATCAAAGCCAGAGCCCCATGTAATAAAAAAGCTGCCCTGCTGGACATCCAGCATAAGCAAACTTTACAACAAATACAAAAAGTACTGTCTAAGAAGACTAAGATGAGGCCCCAGCAATGGAAAAGAACCCTCCTCAGCCTCAACAGACAAATAAGACAACATGTCAAATCCTCTAAGGGTAATTTTGAGAAAAACGTAGCTTAAAAGGTAGGACCTAAGCATGTGCCAAACTAATGACTAATGGTAACAAACACACTGATCCTGCAAAGAGAAAGAACCTGCTAGCAGACAGATTTGATGAAAATTCCATTCCCTTACTCTCCAAACTTATCCCAAACCATGCCCCCAACCCCCCCCCCCTTACATATCCGAAGAGCAGGTTATTAAAGCCTACCTAAGGCAAAAAATACAGCCTCTATGGGACCAGATTGCATTCCAGGCTGTCTTCTAAACAAATCAAACATGAACTAGCATCACCATTAAGTATCCTATTCAATCACAGCATAACCAATGGTTTTGTTCCTTCTGAATGGAACAGTTACTCCCCTCCATAAAGGTGTCTTAGCAACAGACCCAGGGTACTATAGACCCCTAAGTCTCTGACTAGCCTCATCTGTAAAGCTATGGAGTGTACCATCATGGATCTCATAAATAAAGATACAGGCATGAAACAGGGTGAAATTATTGAATCCTCCAATGATGTCAGTATACTTCAGGAGGGTCTTACACAGACCGATGACTGGTGTCTTAGTCACAGTCAAAAGGAATGCAAAATTAATGCAAAGAAATGCATCATCATTCCCTTTGCTAAAAATAATGTTGCTTCACACTATCAAATTAACAGCAATACCCTGTGTACCTACGAAGTGGTAAGAGATTTGGGATCACAAGTAGACTCTGATTTTAACTTTGACCACATGTGTCTACTGAAGTAAGGAAGGCTTTCTGTGTAGCGCACTTAATTAGCAAAGTCATCACCTCTAGAGCAAATGAGGTTATATCCCCTCTATACTCATCACTAATCGGGCCCATAATTGAATATAATGCCCCTTTCAGCATGTAGCATACAAAGCACCTGCACAACTGGAGAGACCTCAGAGATTTCTAACTAAAAAGATTAAGGGTCTCCAGCACATGCCTTACACTGGCCAACTAATGTCCCTATCACTATACTCAATATCATATAGACTTCTTAGGGGATCCTTATGCCTGGCTTACAGAGCAATCTCCAACCCAAACCTAATGAATTTGCTGCAGATCCATAAATCAGTTGAGACTAGAGCTACCCATTCCAGGGACCTAAATATGGCCTGCAACTTGAATAGGATGTGCTGAAGGAACAGATTTGTGTCCCAACAACTGCAGCATCTTTGTAATAGGCTGCAAATTCATGTGAAACAGAGCACCTCTATGACACTCCTCAAAAGAAAACTGGACGAGTGGATGGGGCACCATACATTCTTACCAGGGATAGTCCCCACAACCCTCCTAAACATGTGCAGTCATTAATAATTAAAATCCTTGGTATTGATGGGTCTATATTAAATCAGCAAATGCTTAAAAATGTGAATGCTGATTTATTGAAACCATGTACGTGAAAGCTTACAATCCCAAACACTTAGAACAGGGAAAGAAAAATCGCTGTTCCAAAAAAGAAAAAAAAAAATTTAAATACATAAAGTGGGGGGGCTTCACCCCCCCATACCCCCACACCCCCTACTTAAATATACCAACTCTGAGATCGCATTACAGTGACGAAAAAGGCAAAATAATGAAGGCGGCCAAGTGATTTTTTTTTCCCAGGGAAAGAATTCACTTTTATGCCATTTCGGTATTTGGCCGTTTCATACTTTCGAGTCCGATCAAGATGCATTCGAAAGAATGTGTCTTCCATCATATAATAGGGAACCATATTCACTGGAATATCTATGGTATTACATTGGGATGAAATAGTTAAGTTTGAAATGACCCCTGGTTTGATAGCCTAGTAACCTCCTATGATCCTATGATTAAATAAAACTAAAGATTTAGAAATATTATATCTGACCATAAAACCTGAATGAAGTTATTAATTACTTTACAAAAAGGGCAGATGATTTCCAGCATTTAATTCTATTGGATTTATACATAACTGTAATTTTGTTAGCAGCAACAAAAGCTCTGTATAATAATTTACAAGGAAATGTTTCCTATATAATGAAGATGCAGTTTTATCTGTAGATTTTAATATCATGTTCTTGTATTCTTCAGAGAAGTCTTCATTATTAATTTTTGAGGAGTAGTTACAAAAGGAATTGTCTAAATATGTGAAATCTAATTTAAGAATTTTATACATTTATGACAAATATTATTTATTTTTCATTGCATCATTATTATTCATATTTATTAAGAATTCCAATAATTTGGGGAAATATGTTTTTTATCTAGGTTAAATATCTTATTAATCTCTGTTTTCACAAAGTCTCTAAATATTTGTAAAATTAACCAGTTCTCAGAATCTTGATTGTATTTGGACCTTAAATTTTCCAAAGTGTGTATGTATATATATATATATATATATATATATATATATATATATATATATATATATATATATATATAGATAGATATTATAGATAGATATTATATATATATATATATATATATATATATATATATATAGAGAGAGAGAGAGAGAGATCATTACCATTTAAGAATTGATGCCAATAAAGTAAGTAAGTTGTTGTTTCAACACTATCATTTTGTTGAAGTTATACGTTTCTAAGCAGTGATTTGTATGGGTTCCTATTGGAACATTGAATTTTCAATTGTTCAAATCACTAAAGGTCGACCTTTAATGATCGAGCAATTGAAAATTTGAAATTGTCAAAATGAACATTAAAAAAAAAGAAAAATAAAGGGTATAGGAAGAGGGGCAAGCCCCCCTCCACCCCCATACCCCCCGCTACTTAAATATACCAGCTCTGAGATCGCACTTTAGTGAACCACGGTGCGGAAAGGGAAGATTTCCCTTTCCTACACTGCAGTGCAATCTCGGAGTTGGTATATTTAAGTATTGGGTGTGTGGGGGGTGCAGGGGGGCTTTTCCCCAGCTTTAACCCATCAGGGTATGTTGTCTTTGTTTTTTTTTTTTTTTTGTTTTTTGTTTTTTTTATTTTGAAGTTACGGAACTTCGATCATATGGTGTTGAACATATAGTATTCGAAGATCTGTAACTTCAATTTTCTAATAGGTAACCGATTTGTATATGCAATTGGAAACACAGAAAATATTAAGTCTTTAATATAATGGTTAGAATATGTGAACTTTTGGAATGAGGAAATTATGTAAATTATTTAACCAGCGAATTTGAGAAGTGGGTGTAATTCCATTTACATAAAATCTTTTAATAACCAAATAAAACCATTAGGGATTATTTGCTTATGACTGGTTGTGATATATTTATTCTTTACTAATAATATTTCTTGATGCATTTGTTTCAATTTTGAATCATAAAATGAATTTATCTACAACACTATAACTTTTACAATTTTTGAAGTAAGATACAATTGAATATCAGGGAATCCTATTCCACCATTATCTCAACATTTTCTGTGCCAATCAAGGCAACCTCTTGGTTTATTAGGATGCCAAAAAAAATAAAAAATAAGTAGAATATTATTTATCATCTTCATCAATTTGTATATAGATTTCTGTTCCACTCAGTTATAAGACTGCCTAACATACCAGATTTATCAACATAGGTATATTTTACTTAAGGCATTATGGGCAAGTTCTTCCATAAAATGAGGGTGCCTCTTCTTTTAGGTCAAAAGCCAGAACCTGCTAAAAACAAATAAGTCTTTAGTGAAAGTTTATTTAAATCTTTATCAAGTAAATTTTTTCCCTGTAAAATTACTATTTGAGCTTTATATAATTGCAGGTATTTAAATGGAGTCCCCATCTTTACTGGATTATTCAATCCATTAATATTAATAGATATACATTTAAAATCAGACATTTATATAAAAAGAAAAAAATACAGGTATAATGAAATCACATTTATGTACAGAACTTATTATATATGTTATATATAACAATATGAAATCTTCAGCTATTGACAAAACTTTTGAAACAAATAAAAAATTACCTAATGACATTACCCTAAAACATTCTACCATGGAATAACATATTCCTAGTTTGTTGAAGAATATGAACAAATGACCTCTCAAACTCTCCATTATACTAATAATGTGCAGTTCATGCTTCTGATTCATATTGTGTCTCATATTTTTAGTATGCATTAGCTTTAAAAAAGCCCATAAGATATTTATTATGAACAAGAAGGTTAAACAGGTCTTCAGAATCTTTATTATAAGTTGACAAAGCTGAATATCTCTACAATCACCTTTCCCTGTACCTCACATTATCTCCCTGGTCTAATATAACTAGGAAGCCAGTTGTTATTTTCTTATTTATTAATTTGTAGATCAGATGATTTATATATTTTTTATTTTTCTTTACTATTTGTAAAGTTGTTCAGAGGATCATAAGTTTATAAATTAGTACCAGTCTAACTGCCCTTGTGGGCCATTCCAAGCCCAGCCAGTTACCCCATGTGAGAATCAAGCCCTGTACCTTGTGCCAGTAAAGTGAACACTTTAACCACTATGCCAACCCTCACACCGTAGACATATTTATATTCTTTAACTATATACATATTTACTTATTCCAATCTCTTTCTATTTTTTTTGTAGTATACTATGTCTTGTACTATTACTATATTCCTGTTTTATACTTTAGCTATAATCCTAGTGTAGAATATCATATAATAGAACATTTATATTTACTTTATATATCTGATACTCTTTAATCTAGTACTGCTGTTAGAATCAGTTATATTTTTTTTCTTAAATGTTATGTCTAATAGTATCTGAACAAACATCTGAAAAATCTTCCATTTTAAGACTCAGACTTTCCATAATAAATTGTTCTGAGATATTAAATTTTGCTATAATTTAAAAGACACACTAACAGAGAAATGCAATCTTATTTTTTTTTCAGAAATGTTTTTCTGTAGGCAAGTATACAAACTATCCTTTTGGTAAACTGCAAGCATTTGAAACTATTTAACAACTGGCAGTGGTTTAGAATGTATTCACTGTATTTTGCTTATTATCCAACTTGTATTCATTGACATCTTAGCATATGATTTAAAATATTGTGATTATTTACTTTTAGACAGGAAGGAGTAACCTAGACAGTTCTTAGAATTTTCAGAACTCCTGCAGCATCACAAAAGTGCTCATGGCTCAAATTAAGCTCTTTCAAGGTGGTCCTCATGAAAAAGGCTTGAACATGAGCAGTTTATTAGCTACAATTCACACAAAAATATTCAAAAGTGAATTCAAGCCACCTCTACATTATATATCAATCCCTCAAACCCATCCAAACAACTAAAAAAAAAAACAAGAAAATACATTTCAAAGTATGTTACCACTTAAAAAGCTATTGCATTTAAATAAATAAAAATTAAGGCTTTAGTAAGCACTATCTGTATGAGATATTTAATATAAAGCAGACAGTTATTTTTAAAGGAGACATAGCATATGCACTTGCATAAAAAGAATGACACTTATGTGTGATCCAGGTTTAGCTTGGAAACGTGTGAATGTTACTCTAATATTTGATAACATTCCAATAACTTTTATATATCTAAGAAACTATATTTGTATACTTTGTTTATAACATAGCATAACTTTCCTGGGTGCTACTGCATGTCAAGTATATTATGAGTAGCAAACAATCAGAACTATGTAATAACTTTTGATTATTATCTAACTTGTATTCTTTGACATATTAGGATATGATTCAAAATATTATGATTATTTACTTTTAGACAGAAAGAAGTAACCTTGACAGTTCTTTGAATTTTCAGAAGTCCTGCAGCATCACAAAAGTGCTCATGACTCTAAATTGTTTAAAGCTGGTTTTCATGATAAGGGCTTTAAAATGAACAGTCCATCAGTTACAATTCACATAAAAACATTTGCAAGTGAATCCAAACCACCTCTACATTACACATCAATTCTTCAAACCCCTCCAAACCAATAAAAATGACAAAAAAAATGTTAAAGTATTTTAACAACTAAAAAGCTATTATATTTAAAGAAATAACATTCAATGATTCTGTAAGCGCTATTTGTATGAGAAGTTTAATATAAAGCAGACCGTAATTTTTTTAAAGGAGACACAGCATAAAAACTTGCATTAAAAGAATAACAGTTATGTGTGATCCAGATTTAACTTGGAAAAGTGTGAATGTTACTCTAATTATTTGATATCATGCTAATAAGTAAAAAGCTATTTTTTATACTTTGTTTATAAGATAGCATGTCTTACCTGGGTGCTATTGCATCTCAAGTGTACTATCCATTGCACAGTATTGGACCATTTTAAGAACCCTGAATGTAACTTAACATGCCCCTTTAGTGTAATTTTTTGCATCTTGCATTATATTTAATAGTGCATTACTCAACTATGCCAAGATATAAGAAAGTGTGCCACCTAACAAGTTTCATAATAATAATGACTAACTTTTAATAATATGAATAGTTTAAATTTTTAAACTTTAAATTAAATAAGCGGCTTTAAATTTATATCTAGCTAAAAGAATCAAACTCTAACATTTTAAAAAGGGAACTAGTAACCATTTGATGTAGGAAAACAAATAAATAAATGATTTAACTTGTAAAAAGTAATAGCACCTGTTCATTAGTATTTAAATGCTACTTTAAATTAATAAGAATTCATAAGCATGAAATGCAGTGATTTTCATTTGTCCTTCAGTTTTTTACTGTTTTTGTCTTTTATTAACCTACCAATTCTTGTTGCATTTCTCTTCAAAGAAGTTGATATATTCCAGTCCATTTCTTCTGTTTTTTTAGGATTTTATTTTTCTGTATAAAGTCCATCACTTCTTCTAACGTGTTAAAAATCTTCTTTCTTTCTGGAATGTGAATTCTTATTTTTTTCTGGGAAAAAAAAGATTTGTGCTTTAACATTGTTTTTCATTAAGCTTTTGGCAAGTGACACACATGATTTTCTCTTTGACATCACTAATGCTGAATAGTCATTGCCAAATCTTACAGTATTATTTTTAATTTTAACTGAATAATTAGTCAATGCAGCTTTTAAGACTAAATCCTTATCTTGACTTGAGAAAAATCTTAAGATCACTGACCTTACTGAAGGTGGGTATTTTGTTAAAGATGAACTGGAAAGTGATCTAAGTGTCCTTACAATGTCAAAGGAAAAAGCTTCAGGTAGGCTCAGAGTATTAGGCAGCCAGGTATTAAGGAATTAAATTATACTGTCTTCTTCTTCTTTTTCAGGAATCCTGAAAATCCTGATGTTATTCCTTCTACATCTGTTATCTAAGTATTGTAGGAAATTCAGTGTTATTCTCGTTTTCAAGTAATCTTCCATCACAATAAGAGATTACCTCTTCTATTTCTGATATTTGTGATGACTTCTGTTTTAGAGATTCACTCAGCACTTCAACCTGTTTTTTGCACCCCTCTTTAAAATGGTCAATTTTGCTTTCTAATTTGTAGATAACGTATTGATGTTACTTAGTATAGCCTCATATCTTCTTTCATTGTACTGTCCTGTACATCGGGATTAGTATGGCTCGTTATGAGACAACTAGTTCTTTCTAGTTTTCTGGTAAAAAGCAATTAAAAGAGTTTCAAACTTGTTATATTTTGACGTAAATCCTTTAGCAGATGTTCAATTATAAATCCATCAAGTTTTGAAATGTTCTATTTGTATTTTTTTAAGTAAAAATCCTTTCAAAGATGTTAAAATGAAGCACAGCTAAAAAATGGTGGTGTTAACTACTCACCATCTTGGCCACACCCCCAATACAGTTTTTCAGTGTAACAATATTAACAGTTTTTCAGTGTAACAATATCAACTACTCTGTTATTGCATTTCTGTTTGTTTTTGTTGTGAACTTTTTGTATTTAACCGAGGCTGAGTCTGAGACAGACACACACACACACACACACACACACACACACACACACACACACACACACACACACACATATATATATATATATATATATATATAGATATATACACATACCTAGATGCAATATACACACATATATACATGCACATACATACACACATATATATATATATATATATATATATATATATATATATATATATATATATATATAGGCCTGTTAAATAAATTTGTTAGAATCGGACTGTAAAAATCATTGAGTTATTCAAAAACAACGTCAATCAATAACAAACAATAATGCAGGAAAACTCAGATATTTTATTTTCTAATGTACATTAGGAGGCAAAAAACCATACACAAAGTTGTATAGAATTTTGACTAGTTTATTCGTACAGTGTTTGCCATTTTATAGCATTTACAATCAGCTTTTGCCCACCTCACTGACGTGGTCAGTGACAGGGTCTTTACATCATAGTAACTTAGTAAAAAGTGCTGAATTTGTGTTTTTCAAAAAGTCTTTTTCCCATGAGAATATTACAGCCTTGCAAACACCTGGTCAGTCACGATGACCTCCTGAGGATGTAGCCAATTCAAGGTTCTCTGATTAGTTCGAATACAATAGATGTATGTCTTCCTTAATGCCTTCCTTTGTCTTCCTCGTAGTGAGCTGCGCACTATCAGAGATAGTGCACACAAGGCTACTCTCCTGGTGGAGGCAGGAAAGAGGACACACATGCGAACAGATTTATTATTTTCTAACTTTGCAAAATAATCTTTACTTGAAAGACATGAGCCAGGCTGTGTGCAAGCTGCCAAGGTCAAATTTCTGATTACACTGCAGCTTGTGCTTCAAGCAATAATATGCAGGTTTATTTCTACTATTATTCTAGTAAGACAGAATTAAATGCATTACATTAACTTTGTTCTATTATGGATTTAAGTACATTTATTTCTAACTAAAGCACACATTTCTCTATATATTTGATCACACAACTTATATGTGTTTGAATGTTTAAATACACATCTTCCTAAGCAGCACACATTGTAAATATATTTTTCTAAGCAGCATGTATGTAAATATATTTTTCTAAGCAGCATGTATAGATTTTTCTAACATTCTCCCTCCTGTTAATGCATTTTATTCTGTTTAAAACATAAACAATATTATTTCATTCCTCAGCCTTTCCCTTTCAAGGGCTTTCAGCTAAGTAAGTCATTGGTTTTATATTTCAGAAAAAGCATCATTTGAAATTAATCTTTTAATTTCAACACTTTGGTAAAAAGTTTCAGTAGCAGATATATCAACAAATTTTTGATTAATCTTTTCATGCAGGGAATTTCACAGTAAACACATGCTCCTATTAGGAGTATACCCACACAAATAGCAATTAAATGTTTAATAGGATGGAACCCCACCCCCCCAAACAGATTCTGGAAAAAGTCCGTCAGTGGGTTTGGGCCTGGTTTAGTCATTGCTGATACTTGCTGAATTACCTCTAGGTGGTCATTGATTTCATGTTGGTTGTCTGGAATGTACGCACAGCATTCTTCTTCGTGTACCACCTCTTGCCGCTAGGGTGAAGTAAAGAGCCATTCGATTTTGTAGCACAACAGTTTTTATTGCATTCAGTTCATTAGTCACCAATTCTAGGGTGGAAAAAGTTGCATTGCTCATGACTTTTTGACAGCTTCCTCAGCTCCCAGATCGATTTGACTGCTCCATAGGCTGGTGGCATTCCTGCCCTGGATATAACACTGTTGCCCAAGTTTATATGAGTCAATTTACTTTTGTCTTTCACTGAATTATGGCCTTTTCAACCAGCTTCGATTTTACCAACTGGATTCACAGGTTTTTTTTTTCACTGGACCTTCAGATTCTCGAGCTGTTTTCTTTACGTTTCGTATTTTACCCAAAGGTAATTCTGCAGTATGTCTTATTGCTGAAACCAGATAACCCAAAAAACAACTGCCGGACCAATTCTCAGGTAACCATTTATATGCCTTTTTCCCACAAATAAAATCATTACTTTGGTACTGATACGTGTTATCCCTGCATGAAACATTTTTCTATTCTTAATAGACAATTGCTTAGTTAAGACTGGATTGTCACATACTGCATTTAATGTAGTTTTCATTGAACTCAGATATGAATCATGGTTGGTATTACAAACAGTACCCCCACTTTTGACTTTAATGTAACATTTATAAGACATTGTTATATTACCATTACTCCAGCCCACCTGGAGGGTATTACTTTTGTAGAGACATACAACTCCTTTTTGTGTGAACAGGTAAAAATAAAGCAATTTTGTCCTGTGATCTCACAGTTTCTGTATAAAAAAAACTTTCCAAAGTCTTATTTTATCCCCAGAGGGACAGAGGACGTTAAAGTCTATTATATTTTGTTGGTATAGCTGTACAAACTTAGCAATTTGAAATGTGCATAGTTTCTGTATACACTTGCTTCATGGCCAGGTACGTGTTAAAGTTTGGATGCCAGTCTATAAACAGTTCATCACGTCTTTTCACTTTCACTTGTGTGGTTGAGTGCAGGGAAAAAACACAATAAGAGAAAAATTGTCACACTTATAGTTAACAAATACATAGTTAAAATAATTATGCAATAGTTCTTGGGTTGCTCTGCTTTTTTGTCTTCTTTACTCTTGGCCATTTTGCCCTTGTGTATCAGTCACAAAGTTTTTATTCAGCTGAAAGTTCTTTTGTCTGAAAAAGAGTTAAACTGCAAAACAGATTTATTCATAACAGTTTCTTTATTTAATTAGCTAGTGAACTGTCAGCCTCCAGCCCTGCAGGCATGAGAGCTTTTTACTGAGGCACATAATATGCCCTTCCAAATACTACTTTAAAGGGGATCAAACCCTTTACATTTGTTACTATTTTTATGCTCAGCAATGCTAGAGGTAAACAGCAAATCCAATTTTTCTGAGTCTTACTCATCAACTTTCTTAACTTGTTTTTTTTAAAATCCCATTGTACCTCTCCACCAGTCCTGCTGACTGTGGGTGGTAAGCACAGTGATTCCTTAAGGAAAAGCTTCTACCCATTTTGAAAACATATCTATGATCACTAAACAGTATTTTTTCCTTCACATTTATTCAACTCTATGAAGTCCATACAAATAGTATGGAATGGATATGGTGGTGTAGGGAAACTCCCTTGCTTGTTTTTAAATGCTCCTTGTGCATGGTGCTTTGTTACAAGTATGACAAGCTGCACAAAATTTTATTGTATAATTTATGTATCCATATGTTTGGAATATTTTATTTACTAACTGTACCATCCCCTCTGTTGAGACATGGCTCTGCCCATGGCTCAACAAAGCTGCATATCTAAATAAATTAGACGGTAATATTGTTTTTTTCCTTTGGAAATGTACAGTCCATTCTTAAAAATTGCACCTTGTTTTACCCAGTTTTGTTTTTCTGCTGTTGTAGTAAGCATTTGCATTGTTTTTAACATGTCTAAATTTAAAATCTCAAAGGGCTGTAATTTTTCATTAAAAAAAATAAAGTTTCTGAGTCTGAGGCTGCTTGCTTTGCAGCTGCATCAGCTCGTGCATTACCTTTTGAAATTTTATCCTGTTGTTTTGTATGAGCTACACATTTACAAATAGCTACTTTGGTAGGCAACTGAATAGATTCTAATAGCTTCAAAATAAATTGCGCATGATTAATAGGTTTTTCACTGGATGTAATCATCCCTCTATTTTCTTTATTATTGTGCAAACACATGCACTGTAGAAAAAGCATACTGATTATCAGTATATATGTTTACTTTTTTGCCTTTTACTAAAATACATGCTCCTGTCAAAATTACCAGTTCTGCTGCTTGAGCATACAAGTTGTGTGGCAAAGTTTGTGCTTTTAAATTTTTAGTGTCTGTAACTACTGCATACCCCACCAGATTTTTCCCTGTAGGACCCCTTCTGCATGAGCCATTCACGTAATATGTCACCTCAGCATTATTCAAGGGCATATCTGTAAGATCTTGTCTAGGTAAGGCTAACTGTTTATATGAGGTTGACTCAGCAGTATGGTCATACATGAAAGATGTCTAGCAGGAGAAAGGTATGCAACTTTTTCTTGTAGCAGAATTATTGCAACTGCATGAGGCATTCTCAATGTGAGAGGGTGGAATAACACCACTGAGGCTGAAGCCTGTACTGCCATTGCTGCTGAAACTACTGCTTGTACACAGTGAGGCAAAGATTGCACCACTGGGTCTAACTGTGATGAATAGTAAGCTATGGGGCATTGCTTATTTCCATGTTGTTGCTTTAATACTGATGTCATGTACCATTGGAAGTCTTAAAACTAATGAAGAAGCTATTAACTGCTTTAACCTGCAGAAAGCCATTTCTGCTTTTGTTTTTTATTGTAAAATAATTTGGTACCCAGTTTTAACAAAAATTAGTTGTACCTAGGAAAGACATTATTTCTTTTTTAGCTGTTGGTTTGGGTGCTTGCAAAATTGCTGTTTTTTTTTTCCCCTTTTCTCTTTCCCACTATTTAGTATTTTACCTTTACTGAATATCACATATTCCAGGTATCTAACCTGTGTTTTTTTCCCAAAGTTTGTAACTTACTCTTGTTTACTTTGTGTCCTTGTATTACTAAAAATTTTAACAATGCTACTGTATTCACCCTGCACTGCTGCTGGGTGCTGCTAGCAAGATGTCATTTACATAAAGTAAAATTTGACTACTTTCTGGTGGGGTAGACCCTGCCAGGTTGCTAGCCATTTTTTGTGCAAATATTATTGGGCTCTCACAATATCCCTGTGGTAGTCGTGTATATGTATACCTTTTACCCTGAAATGTAAATGCAAACCAATATTGACTATCAGGATGTATAGGTATTGAAAAGAAAGCATTGCTTATATCTACCACAGTAAAATACTTTTGTTGTGGCTTTAAATCATTTAACAAGGTATGTGGGTCTGGCACCGTAGGTGCTTTAGGTATTACTGCATTATTCACAGCTTATAAATCTTGTACCATCTGCCATTTCCCGTTTGCCTTTCTTTAACAGGAAATAGGGTGTATCACATGGTGAATCAGGAGATTCTACCAGTACTCCTTTTGAGTAATGCTGCTTATTATAGGCTTAATTTTTACTTTTGCATTCTTTCCCAAAATGTATTGTTTTTTCTGTGGTCTAAAAGCTGACTTTGGGGTAATTGTAACTGGTCCTGCTGCTTGAATAAGCCCTACATTTAACTTGCCTGTTGACCACAGAGTTGTTGGAATTTTACACAAGGCCTTTTCTTTTTCTTTTAATAAAAATGCTAATCAGCTGTCCTTACTAGATTGCAAGTGTACAGCTGTATGTGTCTGTGTCAACCAATTCAGTTTTGTTTTTATATTCCTTGTCCTGACATTTTTAAATCAGTCTGTTTTTCCATTTTGTTACCTTTTTTTTCTAAGTCTGCCCATTTAACACTTTTGTTTTTTGTCAAGCTGACATGTGGCAGTCTATTGGGCTTATACAATCTCATGAACTCCTGAGGTAATGAACAGCTTACTACACTGTTTCCCTCAGTATCCCAGCATAAAGTTTGTAATATTAATTTGTCAGCAGGATTTTTACTTATATTTCTTATCAGGTCCTGGTGTGTTACAGTAGTATGGAGTACAATGTAACAAGTGCTGTTGATCAGTGTCAAGGGAGGGTACCTTACTGATGGCTACGTTTATCAGTTCTTTGGTTACTGCCCCTGGACCAATCATAACTAGGTCCTGGCTGTACCAATAATAGGCTTCACCCTCTGATCACACCACAAGAGCATTTATTTGTCTTTGTGCTTCCATACCCTGCATGGTAGGAACTACTGCTATGCCAAATATCTGCACAAGGTCTTTTCCCAGTAAGTTTACTGGATATTTTTGCAGAAACTACAATTTTACTTTTCTGAGTCATACCTGAAACAGGGTCAGTTATTGCTATATTATGGGAAAGTGGTTCCTGTATAGCTGTCTATTTGCTGCTTTTACTAATATATAATTAGGTGATTTAGAATGTTTTGGTAACTTGGAGGGTGTATCAAAGTCCGTGACGCTCCTGAGTCACACAGGAATTTGACCTTTCTTCCCTCCACCAGAAGTGTTACTTCTGGTTTTGTATTTGCTAGGTAGAGCTCCAGGCTCAACAATGCTAAATCTAAAATTTTATTTTCATTTTTATTCTTTACATCTGTTTGTACTTCCTCTATTCCCTCTACTACATTCACATTTTCTTTTTGTTTATTAACCTTTCCTGATGATTTTTGGTTATTATCACTATTATATAGTCAGTCCACATCTCCTTTATCTTCTGTTATTGCTTTTTTATTTTGTTTATAGTCCCTAGCTAGATGCCCTTTTTACCTGACTGTAATACAAATACTTTAGCTCCGTCTTCAACAGTGAAGACTTGTGCCCTTTTTTTTCTTTTTACTATTAAGGTGTCTTTCAGTACGTCTAGCATACTCAAGTAAGGCTTGCAGCCTGCTTGTTCAGTGATTTATCATATGCCTTGTAATAAAACTACTAACAGAGGCAATGCAACCTTTTAAAAATGTATATATATATATTTTTTAATTGTTATTTTAAGCATTTTAATAATCTAGCATAATATCCATCTACTGTCTCATTTCCCTGCTGTATGCATTAATTAATGCAAGTCCAGTCTGCTCTAAGTTTTCATTTTTCAGAGATTC